>NC_043701.1:1986570-2090193 GCF_006229205.1 Suricata suricatta
GGCCCCAGGAGGCCGGCGGGGCCCGAGGAGGCCGGCGGGGGGTCTCAGGAGGCCGGCGGGGACCCAAGGAGGCTGGCGGGGGGCCCGAGGAGGCCGGCGGGGGCCCCAGGAGGCTGGCAGGGGCCTACAAGGCCGCTGGCGTCAGCGAGCCCTGGCCAAAAACGCTCGCACAGGACATTGGCCCTCACTGACGGCCCCAGCAGCAAAGCCACACCCGGCCCTTTCCACCAGTGGTTTCCATCCTGCACGTGGCTGTGACGTGGAAGAAACTGACCTTTGAAGGCTGAGGACATCTTGGCGGAACTAACGATAACCGCGTGGGTCCTTGGGAGCGCGTCTTCGAGGAGAATCACGAGTTCGAGGGACACATTCTGATGAAACGAGTCAGGGATGAGGCCCCGGGGGGGGGGGCGGTGTGAGGCCGCCGGGGCACGCCGTCCCCTCCCCTCTGCTGTGGCCTCGGCCGACCTGGGTCAGGTCGGAGCCCAGGCATCTCTGGCCCCAAATCATCCAACACCGACTTCCCAACCTGTGGGCTCCGAACGCCCATCTAGAAGCTGAGCGAGCGTTGGGCGTGGGCAGACTCCGGTGGGGGCACGCTAATCTCCCGTGACTCCGCAGGCTTCAGGGAGCAGAGGACCGGGGGCAGGGGTGGGGAGAGAAAGAAGATGGAATAAATGAGGGGGATATAATCATCTCTTTCATTTTAAGAATTCTACCTAATTTCTACTTCCCGGGAGTGCAGAATAAGTAGTTTTTCCTCCTTATTTAAAAAAAGAATTAATCTGATTTTTCTAATTGGAACACTTTCTACCTGCTGATTACCAACTGGAATCATGAATAAAAGTTTAGAATTACAATTCAGGAGAATCCTATAGCTAAATGATTAAGTTATCTGCGAAAGAAAAAAGCCAAGTGTGGATAAGATGAAGGACGAATCAGGGGGGCTGGCCTTGCTCAGGGCCCGGGGCACCACAGAGCTGTGGGTGATGGGCGGTCTGGGGAGAGCTGGTCCTCGTCTTCCCCTGGTGGCCCGTGGCGGCGGAGGGTCCGGGTGTGCAGGAGCTCAGGGGGGATGGGCCTGGGAGCCTTCCTCGTCTCCCCTCCCTCCCGATGCGCAGCTCCGCATGGGCTGTGCTCCGTGTGGTACCACTGGGTCAGGAAAGCTGCGGTGCCGGCCTGAGGGGCCTGGGCTTCCTGAGCCCGAGCGGGAGCCGGCCGTGCGTCAGGCAGCCGGCAGGGAAGCCAGCTGCCAGCTGGCCCGGCCTGAGTGGTCCCTCAACCCCTTGTCCTACGCAAGATTTGGATGCACCTGTTCCTGAGAAGGAAGTGGGGGGAAGGGGAGTGGCACCCATGGGCATCTACCCCCAGGGAAAATGAGGAAGTGGGTCCTGGTTGAAAATCAGGGTGCTGTGGCCGGAAGTCCTGCCCCGGTCCCCTGGAGAAGCTCACCTCAGGCCTCCCCTGCTCACCTCCCGCTGGTAGGGATGAGCTACGGGTCCAGAGAATAAAAGTGAGCCAAGGGGACAACTGTCAGACATACAGGGGACAGGTGATGGGGGGGCACTGCCTCTGCCGGAGCAGAGAAGCCGTGGCCCAGTGGGGACAGCAACTCAGCACGAAAGGGGACGGTCCGGGTGGAACAGACTCGGGCTGGGTGAGGACGCTGCGTGTGGGTGAACGGCGGCGGAGACGAAGTGCAGGGGCCTCCATCGGAGCCTGGGGCCAACGGGCAAGCCTCACCTGCCCGCCTGAAGCTGCCAAAAAAGAAAAAAAACAAACAGACGGCATATGTGAAACAGTGGTTTTCAAGAAAATGGGTGTCAGAGGAGAAGGCCTGATCCTCGAAGCGGCCTGGAGAGAGGTCCCGCCTGGGGCAGGAGCAGGCGCCCCGGGAGGGGCGGACCCCGGAGTCCCTGGGGACCGGCAGCCAGCGGTCTTGGCTAAAGTTAAACATTCTGCGAAAATGGAATTTCTAGAGACGAAAACTATAGTGTCTGAGATGAAAAATGTCCTGGAGGGGACCCTCGGCGGATCCGGTATCCCAGAAGGAACGACCAGTGAAGGTCAAGGTGTTAACGGTCAAAACTATCCAAAAGGAACCAGAGACCAGCAAGAATTTTTAAAAATGGAAAGAGCATCACTGAGCCGTGGGAGACGTTTGAGCAGCTTAGTAAACAGGTGTTTGAAGCTCCCAAAGGATGAGGGAACGGAGGAAATGTTTGACGGAGCTACGCCCGCGTTTGCTGAACTCAAGGACAGCTGTAACCACACGTCAGAGGGGCCCACAGACACCAACCCCGTTTGAAAAACACCACTGAGGCAGATTTTGTTTAAATTGCTCAAAACCAGTGATGGGGAAAATATTAGGAGCCACCAAACGAGGGCGTGGGGAGAGGGGGCCGCCGGATACGGAGGGATGAGGATTGAAGACTTGGAGGCATTCTACTTGTCTGTGGCCCCAGGTCACCAGGGCCTGGGGCCCGATCCCATGTCTACAGAATCCTATTCGCTGTGGCACGGTGGCGGAAAGCCCAGAGACCTCCCCCGCCTCCTGTGGGGACGCGTCGTGTCTTCTCCTGGTGCTGGACGTGGGCTGGACCTAGTGACCCACTTCTGATGGATACAATACGGTGCTGTGGTGAGCTGTCACCTGAGAGACTAGGGTCCACGGAGACTGTGCTCATGTCTCAGGCCCCTGGCTCTCAGCCGCCGGCTCTGCAGGGCTCACGCTGCCTTGTTATGAATGGCCCGGTGGGCAAGGCACGGGCTCTCTGCCCAGCGGCCAGCGAGGACCAAGGCCCGCCCGCAGCCACCTGCAGGAGTGCGGAACCCAGTCCTCTGGCAGCCAAGCCCCAGAGGCCGGCTGACTCTGCAGTGTCCCTGGGCACTCCTGGCCCTCAGACGCCTAAGAGAGAACGTGTTGGCTCTTCTAATCTGCTGAAGTTTGGGAGGAATTGTCACGCGGCCACGGGTAGCTGACACAGCACGTGAAGTGTGCCCACCCATCGAGGAGGGTGACATCCCTCGCCGCTCACGGGGAAAGACCGGAGGAGAGCCGGCGGTTGTGTGTCTTCTCGGGGGGGCTTGCAGGGGGGCGCCATCCTAGAGGAGACCTAGGCAGATATCCGGCACTCGCAATTTGTGTGCAGCAACCACAAACATAAAAGTAGAATAGACAACTCTCAGACCAGTGGAATAAATGTCTATGTGCAAGGTAAGGCAGAAATGGAGAAAAGAACAATTTTAAAGTTTCACAAATGGAAAATATGCAAGAAGATGAAATAAATTGCATAATATCACAGTATTTACATAAATGTAAATGGCTTAAGCTCAGTGATCAGAAGAAAACATTTTCTCAGGGTCTAAAACCAACAAATGAACCCAGAAATATGTCATGAGCAAGGTTTACTTTCAAAAGGGACCAGAAGGCTGGAAATGCAGCAAAAAGAGATGCTACGGACCACAGGAACGGGAAGCTGATGGCAGCCAGAGCAGCAATTTTAAATTTTCATAAAGCAGAACCTAATGGACATTGTGAACCAAGACCAAAGATGGATGTGCTCATAAAAGTCACTTTTGCCTTCCCTGGGATGCAGCACCCTGGGATAAGGTGAAGAGTGAGCTTGCACCGCCCCTGGTCGTGGCCCGGGAGGAGCGGAGAAAAGATGCTTCCGCAGGAAACACTGGGGTGGGGGGGGGGCGCAGATACCACCAGAAATGTTAGTGTTCAGTGCACACCTCTCACCCACTGATGGGACAGCAGACGGGAAATGAGCAAACACGGCCACTTTCTGGAACACCAGGCCGGGTAATTCAGACCAGAACTTTGCTGGAACAAGGGAGCACACGCTGGACTTGTAGACACACAGCCCCGTGCACACCGTGCGTACGGACATAGCCACATGCACACCACTTGTCCACAGAGCCCCGTGCACACCGTGCGTACAGACACACACACACAGACACGTGCACACCGTGCGTATAGACATAGCCACATGCACACCACTTGTCCACACAGCCCTGTGCACACCATGCGTACGGACACACACACACAGACACGCGCACAGCTTGGAGCATTTGGAGAGTGAACAAGAGGGGAAGAAGGCCCGGATGTGGGATGTGGGGCCACCTGACAGCTGAGGCCCTGGGCTGCCGGGCTTCCTGGGGAAAGTGCGGATTCTGGGGGGCGGCGAAGACGTTGAGTGGCCGAGCCCCAGGTGTCTGCGCACCTGCGTGGAGTGGCTGGGGGGCAGCCCTGCCCGGGAGACCCAGTGACCCGGCTCCTGTCTGGGGTCCCAGAGCCTGCACCTCGGGAGTAATCTTGCAATGACTAATTTATTTCAACTTAATTTCTGTGTCTTGTGTGAAGCAACATTTGAAGTTTATTATTATTAGTTTTTGCATGTGATGGCTGAGTTATCTTGGACATTTTGTGTAAAACCAGCTGTGTTTTTGGAAGCTGTTGCTTTATGTGTCTCTCCTCACTCCAGACCGCGCTGTATTGTTCACTGTGGAGATGCTTCGGGGTCCGCTGGTTCAGTCTCCCACCCTAGATGTTGTTCAAAGTTGTTTTGTAGAGGACAAAATTAAGTCCTCTATAGCGCTACATAAATTTTACTTTGTTTTATTTTATTTTACTTTATTTGAGAGAGAGAGAGCGCGCATGTGAGCATGTGCATGTAAGTGGGCAGGGGCAGGAGGATGGGAGAGAGAGAGAGAGTCCCAAGCAGGCTCCATGCCTAGCGCCCAACGTGGGGCTTGATCTCACGACTGTGAGTTCGTAATCTGAGCTGGAATGAAGAGGCAGACCCTTAACTGGCTGAGCCACCCCGGTGCCCCAACGTACATTTTAGAATCCACACCGTCAGGGGCGCCTGAGTGGCTCAAGCATCTGACTACGGCTCAGATCATGATCTCACGGTCCATGGTCTGTGGGTTCGAGCCCCGTGTTGGGCTCTGTGCTGACAGCTCAGAGCCTGGAGCCTGCTTCTGATTCTGTGTCTCCCTCTCTCTCTGACCCTCCCCTGCTCACGCTGTCTCTCTCTCTGTCTCAAAAATAAAAATAAAAACATTAACAACAAGAGTTTAGAATCCACACAACAACATGTCACATAAAAGCTTACAGGGATTTTTTACTGGGATTCTATTAAATCTATAGATCAATTTGGGGAGAATTGATTTCTCCGTTTTGAGTCTGCCAGCACACCAACATGGTCTATCTCTCCAATTACTAAGGCTTAAAAAAAAGAGTCAGTAATATTTTGTACTTCTCAGCGTCTATGTCATATATGTACATATATGTGCACACATGTATCCCTCAGGATTTCATATTTGTGGGCTATTAGAATGGTTTTAAGGTTCAATTCCCAGCTGTTCAGCCTGTGGGTGACTGTATCTTTGCATCGTGCAAACTTGCTTAACTCACTTGTGCATTTCAGAACTGCTTTTAGGGGGGTGTAAGTTCCTTAGTGTGTTCTAGACAATCATGTCGTCTTCAAACACAGCTAGTTTTTCTATGTTCCAAGTTGTATGCTTCTGTTTCTTGGCCATTAGTAGTGCTGTGGGAAAGTCTTCAAAGCCCATGTTGAATAAAAGTGGCAAGTTGATTTTTACAGATTCTCAGTCACAGAGAAGACTTTCATCTTTACTAGGAAGGTCGACATTATCCGTGGGGATGTTTAGTGCTACGCATTTTCCTCAAACTGTTGCTTTAATTCTACCTCCCAAATTTTGATATATTGTGTTTTCATTTTAATTCAATTCAAACTATTCTCAAATTCTTCCTGTTTAATTCTTTTTTGGCACACACATTCTTTAGAAATATACTGTTTAATTTCCAAATATTTCAAGAAATCCCCAAATCTTTTGGTTAACATTCTGTTTAATTCTGTTATAGTCAGAAGAGACCCTCTACTACAACTCTGTTAAGTTTGATAGGTTTGTGTCCCAGAACATGTTTGGCTTGGTAAAAAGCCCATGTGCCCTTGAGAAGAACGTTATTCTGATGTCGTTGGGGAGCTTGTCCTAGAAACGTCAGCTGGGTCAAGATGGATGGTAGGGTTATTTAAATCTTCCTTATCTAAATGCCATGACATTGAGGGTAGGATTTCAACATGTGAATTTGGGAGGAGGTAAACATTCAGTCAATTGAGAGCTTCAGTTAAAAGGCAAAGGGCATCGAGTGGATTAAAAAATTAAAAACCAGGCAACTATATGCTGCTTTCAAGTGACACATTCACACATAGGGAGGAAGAAAGGTTGAAAGTGCAATGATGACAAAAGACATATTTTGCAAATGGCAACCCCACAATTCACAAGCTGGGCACTGGTGTGTCTTGTAATGACAGGGCAAGCTTAGAGGGTGGATAGGACATTTTAAAATGAAGGAACACAGCGAATGTGTTGGGCCCAGTGCAAATTAGCAGCTCGAAGTAGCCATGGTCTGTATTATAGACTCTGTGTTCCTGATGATGATGATGATGATGATGATGATGATGATGGTGATGATGGTCTCCACATTCTCTGTGATCCTGATCACAAGTTCTGAGAAGTCCTGCAGTGCTCATCAATTACAAAGTTCCCAAGACACAAATCCTCACCAAGTCCTCTGGACCTAACTATTCAATCAATGAACAGTTGGGTCTTATTTTGGTCAGAGGGCCATCCTGACAGTTACTGGGACCCTATGGGGGCCAAAGAAACAGAAGAAGTATAGCTATGTTGACATCAAAGTACTACTAGGGATATACCCATTGCTTCATGATAATAAAATGTGCCAATCACTGGAAAATATAAAAATTCTGACGTAGCCCCGGTTAGAGTAAGCACAAACCAATGGAATGCCATGCAAGTCGAAACCACAACTGTGTTGGGATTTTAAAAACCTTTACCATTAACTGATAAAACAACTTATGAAATTATGAAAAATACTTACTTAAGTTGTAACATCACTAAGGATTAAGACATTTCAATAACTAGCAAACTCGGTCCTATGGATACATCTTCAACTCGATACCCGGTACTTCAGGGCGCATGTTATTTTCAGACACAAGAAAAAAGACAAGTTCACCGTATTCTGGCGAGAAAGCCCACACATCTCACCAAATTGCAATGAATTAAAATAATACAAAATATATATTTTGATCACAATTTACTTAAACCAAAAAAACAGTAATAACAGGCAGCTAAAAACACTCCACACATTCATTTGAAACTTAAGAAACTGGTTTTAAATAATCAGGGGGTCAAAAGAAAAGTCATGTTGCAAATCAGAAAATATTTTGAACCCAGTGATAACAGATGTAATGTGTTAACACCCCCAGGGCTCAGCCAAAGCCTCATTTACAGGAAAAGTTATGGCTTTATATTCATTTTTAGTAGAAAATAGGCTTGACATCTATCAGTTAAATTTCTCATTTAAGCATTTGGAAGATGACGGCAAATGAAACCCAAAGGAAGTAGAGGATGGACAGAATTAGCAGCACACACTGATAAACTTGGAGATGGGGGGGGCGGGGATCAAAGAGGCCAAAAGCTGGATCTTTGTACAGACATTGAGTAAACCTCTGGTGAGTTCGGTCAGAGAAAGGAGGAGGAGTAATTACTGGTGTCTAGAAGGAAGAATTCTGTAGCAGATCCCTGCCCGTTCCATGCCTCCGCACAAAACACCTTCTCCTCTTTCACGTCCTCAGCCTTAGGCCGCAGCCGCCACCCCCGCCGAGCGATCAGTGACCGTGCGTGATCATTACTCTTCACGGGGAGGCGTCTTGCATCCAAATTAATATTCTGTTTCCTGATAAACTGTATATCCTAGAGATACAGATGACCGGCTTGAGTGAAAATAGATCAACAGTACTTAAGATAAGTAATACTTTAATCAATTTTAAGGTAATTTCTGATGGCTAGTGCATAATGGTAATATACTACTGCTTAAATTTCCCTTTAAAGCGGTGTAGACATCAAAAAACCCTATTGTATAAATTGCTTTTAAAAGACGCAATTACCCATTTTACATCCCCTTAATAGATACATCTATTAAAACAGGCCGCCGCGGAGTTTTTATATTTACTGTGATTACGGTTGCTGCGTGGACACCTTGTGAGTTCAGCCCTCCTGGGAAACGTAGACGCTGCTGTCATCACACATCTGGTGCTACTGATTCGTGGCTGATGGTTTTGAAATTGCCAATTCACGTCTGCCCAGTGAAGGCCCTATTTAAATTCACACCAACTAGTCTTTAAAACATTTTTTTAATATTTATTTATTATTGAGAGAGACAGAGCACGAGCAATGGAGGGGCAGAGAGAGAGGAGACACAGAATCCCAAGCAGGCTCCAGGCAGCGAGCTGTCAGCACAGAGCCTGATGCGGGGCTCGAACCCATGAGCTGTGAGATCATGACCTGAGGGGAAGTCGGACACTTAACCGACTGAGCCCGACACACCACTTAAGTCCACATTGTAATATCCCAAAGGGAGGAAGAGGTAAGTGACCTGAGTGTCTCTGAAATGAGTCTCGCAGTGGAACAGCGCAGGGACGCCCAGGTGTGGGGGACAGCACTCTGTTCTTCGGGGGCAGGCAGCAATGTCAGCTCTGGCCCCTTGTTTTTCAGCATGGAGGCCTAGAGGAGCCGGGTGCTCTGGATGGGTCTCTGCAGAGTCACAGGGGAGGGGGAGCAGGGGACCCTGGGGACATGTGGCCTTGGCCTGGCTGACAGGCTTCATCCCATGTCACTCGGTGGCTGACGGGAATGCGGGTGGGACCAGGAGCAAGGGCGCAGTGAGCATCTGTGCCCGGCCGTGGGCGAGTCGTGGCCCACGGTGCTCTGTCCGCAGAGCGGGGACGGACGCCGGGGCTTGCTCACCCCTGCCATCTGGCTCTGCACTGGGGCTCACCCCAGGACCCCAGAGGCCTCCTTAATCTCGAAGGTCAAACACCTTAGCTTAAATGTGATTTTTAAATTCTAGGTGGTAATTTTCGTGATACTAGGCAAATCCGAGCGTTATTTTTCAATCCTTGCGTCACGCAATCTGCAGAAGTGACGCACTCTGTCTATCCAGTGTCATCTCGGGGTAGATCTTCCGTACGATAGAGAACATGACTCCTCCTGTGAGCTCACCACTTAAAGTGTTGCGCACGCTAATCACTCGAGACCTAACTGAACGTCTCATCTTGGAAAAATAATACCTCCTGATCTTTCTTTAAATAAACAAAATATGAAAGAAAGGATAAAATGTTGATAGGTGTTCTTTCTTATGCTGGATATTAAAATGGAATTGACTGGCGGTGCCTGAGTGGTCAGTGGATTGAGTGTCTGAATCTTGATTTCGGCTCAGGTTGTGATACCAGGGCTGTGGGATGGGGCCTATGTCAGGCTCCGTGCTGGGTATAGAGGCTGCTTGGCTCTTTCTCTCTCTCTCTCTCTCTTTCAACTTAAAAAAAATGGAATTGGGGCGCCTGGTGGCTCAGTCAGTTAAATGTCCGACTTCGGCTCAGGTCATGATCTCACGGTTCATGAGTTCGAGCCCAGCATCAGGCTCTGTGCTCACAGCTCAGAGCCTGGAGCTGCTTCGGATTCTGCGTCTCCTATTTTCTCTCTCCTTCCCCCACTCGTGCTCTGTCTCTTTGTCATTTGCTCTCAAAAATAAACAAAAGTTTAAAAAAGTTTAAAAAATGGAATCAACATATACCTCTAGCATGCATAGTCATTATGTTTCCAAAAAATCATGTCTAAAAAATCAGAAGCGTGCACTGCAGAGAAGCTGGGTGTCCTTGTGCACATGGAGACCAAGTCTCGGAGGGTTCGCCGCTTGTGGCTCATGGCGGCAAGCATCGGAAACCACCAAAGGCTTTTCCCTGAGAGTGTGGACAAAGAAGCGGGACTCACTCACACAGGTGAGCGCTCCGCAGCAAATAGAACCGGTGGGCGGGCCCTGCATCTGCGAACATAAATACTGCAACGGAAAGTAAACCCCGTGTCGCTCGACCCGATAGAAGGAGCGTTTCCCTGGTGACGGCAAACGTGCTCTCAAGCGGCAGATTCGAGTTTCCTGGGCTTTGCAGTCCCCAACTTGCCTTTCTCGAGTCACAGTCGAAGAAAGTCTCTTATACTAAAGGTAATTTCCTTTTCTCGTGTTAAGGCGAAGGCAGCGGGTTCTCTATTTACTTTGCACCCGTCGGAGGCGCGGGGATGCTCGCGTTGGTGAGACGCCGGGGGCTGGCGGCCAGGCGGGTCAGCGCCGTGGGCCGTGGGGCTGTCCCGGGAGGGAGCTCTACCTGGCCTGGCTGGGGAGAACCCAGCCATGTGCGGAACTCCTGCCGCACACAGAGATGCACCCCTGGAGACCCACATATTTGCGCCCCCGAGTCACTACTCATTCCCGGCGCCTCCTCCCGTTCTCTGCCTCCTGCCCCCCGTCCCGCCTCCTAACGACATGCACAACACTCTCCGTGTCTGCGGTCTGACTCGGTGTCCTGTCCGCGCTCCTGACTTCCTGAACTACATGGTCTCCTATTCACACGACCGTGGCATTCCAACTTAGATCTCCTTCCCTGCAGCAGCACAAACTCGGCATTTCCAGAGCTCAGGTCTCCACGGAACCCTGGTCTCTCCCTCCCGGTCCTCGGAGACCCGCACACGCAGATGGTTTGGTCTTTGTGTCTTCTCTGCGGTCACCGGGGTCCAGTAGTTGCTTCTTTGCTGAGGTCGGATGGCACCCGGCCCTGCATTCCTGAGCAATGGCCGTGAACCCGTTCTGACGGATCTGCGGCCTCGGAGCACCCCCTCTTCGGTCACTGTGTCTCTCCTCGTGCACACTGGCCAGGAGGAGCTCCCGGAACACACGCCTGTCCTGTACACCCACAGGGACGGGTCGTCCGGAAGAGGAGAGCGCTTCCACTCACCCCTGTCTGAGCCTGTCTCCACGGCTCTGCCTAACCAGGCTCCTCTCCAGCACCAGTCCTCTGTTTCTACCAACTCAGCCGCCCTTTTTCCTAAATGTCAGAGACGATGGTTTGGTACGTATACACTGTGTGGTATTGCTTTCGAATTTGCGTATCTGTTCTCTTACTGGGTCATGGGTTTCTAAAAGTTGTGTGTGACTTCTTTCTATTTTTTGTTTCCTGAATGGCCACTTGCTGTAGATCTTTAAGGCACCCAAAAATAAATGAATAAGTGAAACTACAATTTTATGAATCTGAAAACAAAATCTCATTTCAGTAACTTAAAATGATCGTATCAAAAACCCTGTCAGTTTTTCTTCCAGGATGTGTTTTCTGTTACTGCAATAATGCCTGATAATATTGGGTTGGGGTAGGAGATGGAGCCCGCATTCTGGTTATGCTTGATAAGTGGGCTTAGAAATGAATCGGTTATTTAAGTTAATGAAAAACAGACGTGAACATGACCACGAAACTACTAGAATGAAATAGTCATCACATGGGTTCCTTTTTGTGCTGGCTTGAAACATCACTGACACCGCCAAGTCCCTTCAGCGACTTTGAAAGTGTGTGCGCACCCGTGTGCATCTACGTGCCTGTGTGGCTTGTGGCTCTGTGTGCATGTGTGTGCATGTGTGTCCGTGCGTCTGTGTGGGAGCATGCGTAATCTTGTGCATGCATTCTGATCGCCACATGAACCCACTGCCATGAATTAGTCTGTGATAATCATCAAGAACTTCTGTGACCAACAAAGCCACAGGGCACGAAACCGAAGGCATCATGGGGTGGGTGTTGGTTTGAATTCGGTCTGCACACCGTCTACGGTAGGTTTCATATTAACTGGGATGATTAAAGACTTAACGTCAGTGTCAAGACAGCATAACCTAAAAGATCTTTATCTTAATGTTTTCTAATACATAGATTAAGTGCAGTTTTCATTCAAGTTCTGATAATGGCGATGCAGATTGTTTCCCAGTGAATGCGGGTGGATTACGTGACGCCAGCAGATTTGGTTAGTGTTTCCAACGTGCGACCCGACCAGATCAAACGACTTTAGGGACAGTCATGTGACCTGGTGTTTGTGTGTCTATCTGCATATTTTTCAGTTGAGTGTGAATGTGGCTCGAAGGACAACAAAGGGTCTTAGAGAATCTTTAATTTCATATTCTAACTAGTTAGCCCGATTTGTTTGCTTTGAATCCCTCGCCTCAATAAGGTGAAAACTTGTGTTAATCCTCCATTCAGCAGTTGCCTGGATGCGTGTGAAATGGATCATGTGGACAAAATAAAGCCCCGCCAGACGCAATCTGCCATTGTCCCCTAAGCTCCTTCGAGGGGACTCTTCACAGGTACCAAGAAGCCACTCTAAGCACTTCACATAGTTTTGAAGACCCTCTCCTTTTCTTCTCCAGAGCACATTACTCAGCACAGAAGAAAGGCCACAACCAGGCATCAGATGAAGGGAAAAGCTGAAGGAGCCCGCACTCACTCCCCACACACAGGGAGATAATTGGCGCCGGGGTGATTCTGGAGGGCTGAATGAAATGAATAAATGGTGGCATGGGAAAAACTGAAAAGGACAACAGTTTCCTGGCTCACACGGGATCATTACCTTGGGTTGGCATTTTTCTTGAAGACCAATTGATAAAATAGGACAAAAATGTTTTTCCCCATTAATTGCTTTCAAACACTGTCCCGTTAAACACCCAATTAAAAGGTAGAAGTGTGGTCCTCTGTTTGCTTCCAATGGCCGTGCGGGAGAGGCGGGGGCGGACGGAGAGGAGAGGCGGGGGAGGCGCAGGAGAAAGAATGGAAGACTCCAGCACTTCTTTCATGGATTGTCGAATAAAAAGATCAATGGAAGAGGCTCATCACGTCTTTGGCCCACAGCAGCTTAGAGAAAGGCCGGAGTCTTCCGAACACAGCTCAGGCCACGTAGCCCCGCTGAAAGGGAGTCCTCCAGAACCCCAGGGGAACGGACTCGTCCAGTGCACTCGCACACACAACCAAGTTTCCAGGTTGATTTGCGCACAAGAAAATACACGGCCTGCTCAAAACATCTGCAATCTGCCACTTACGTGAAACATAACAAAGTAAGGACAGCGGGTTGTGTGTGGGGCACGGGGGCCGCCAATCTGGGGAAAGACCGAGTGTGTTCCTGTTACAACTGTGGCTGGTGTGGAAAGGGTGGGCCAGCCTGGGGTGCGGGGCGGGGAAGGGGAGGGGCCCAGAGCCACCGCGCTGCCTCTGACCTTCCCGCCCTCACTTTCTCCCTTTCTTTTCCCTCCCGCGTCCTGTTCCCCTCCTACCTTGCAGCCATTGGAGTTTAGTCAGTGAAGGTGGTAAAACATGTTCCTAGGTTTGCATGAGGTCAAACAAGCTGGGAGAGGAGGGACACGGAAACGGCTTCTAGAACACATCGTCCCCTTCGGTTAGCATTCAGAAATGGACTATTTATTTAGTTTGAGAGAGCGAGAGAGAGCGAGCACAGAGCCCAGCGAGGAGCTTGATACATGAATCATGAGATCACAACCTGAGCCGAAATCAAGAGTCAGATCCTTAACTGACTGAGCCCCCCAAGGGCTCCCCAGAAATTTGATCAGGGCAGAAAACTGTAAGGCACAACTGTCCTTTTATTTATTTATTTTTAATTTTTAAAATGTCTTATTTATTTTTGAGAGAGAGAGAGAGACAGCATGAGCAGGGGAGGGGCAGAGAGAGAGGGAGACACAGAATCCAAAGCTGTCAGCACAGAGCCCGTTGTGGGGCTGGAACCCATGAACTGTGAGATCACAGCCTGAGCCGAAGTCAGACGCCCAACCAACTAAGCCACACAGTTGCCCTATTTTTTATTTTTTAATGTTTATTTATTTTTGAGAGGGAGAAGGAGACAGCATGAGTGGGGGAGGAGCAGAGAGAGAGATACACACACAGAATTGAAGTAGGCTTCAGGCTACAAGCTGTCAGCACAGAGTCCGACGCAGCGTTGAACCCATGAACTGTGCGATCATGACTCGAGCCAAAGTCGGACACTTAACCGACTGAGCCAGCAGGTGCCCCACAACTGTCCTTGTAACTATTGCTGTTTGCAGCTCCCACGCCACACCGTGTGAGACAGACTCGTGCTCCGGCCGGGCCTGTCTGTGCTCGAAGAGTGGCTGGGCCCACTAGGTTCAGTGCGACTCGGCCATCGGGTCGCAATGCTGCTCATAGACTCTGTGTTTTGATTTAGTCAGTTAGCAGCACTTATAGCAAGAGGAACCGGCATCTCTGGAGCATCTCCTCGTGCTGGAACTCGTTTGTGAGCGCACTGATATCTACAAAACTCTGAGGCGGGTACTAGTGTTATTCTGGACTCTGGGCACTCAGAATGGAGAAGAGCGTGCCCGTGCCCACACGGCTCAAAGCTGTGGGGCTGGAAGGCAGCTTCTCCTCCGCCGAGGGTTGGTGCCAGGTGATTCCCAGCTCCGTGATTTACTCCACAGGGAACTGAGTCCTGACGGTGTCCTTCACAATGACGCTGTCTAGAAGCCCAGCCAGCCAGAGCGAGCTTGCAGTTTTGCAGCGACAAGCACACAAGTCGGGAGGTGGGGTGGTGGGCGGTCCTGCCCAGCGAAGGCCCTGAGGGGCGTGGGGGCCTCAAAGCCACAGCTGCTTGTACTCCCCGCTGGGACCCACCTAACAGGGTGAACGCGGGCACCCGCGGGCTGGCGGCGGCTGCGCAGTGGGGCAAACCGCTGTGGCCATGGCCGTACACGGGCCTCCACGGACTAGATGAGCTGCCTCCTGGGAGTCCGGGTGGTCGAGTTAGCCGCGAGCAAAGTGCGAGCCCCACAAGGGCACAACTTTGCACGGACAGCCTGGATCCTCAGGCCGGGCTGCGCGAACACACTGAAGGGGCGTGGCCTGCACTGGAGGGGCGTGGCCTACACTGAAGGGGCGTGGCCCGAGGACACTCGCACTCCAGGCCTCCGGAAGCGGACGTGGCCCAGGGAGGTGCCCGCTTCCTGCCGCCATCCAGCTCCTGCAACCATGACTTCCATCGGACTTTGTCTCCAAGAATGTTTTCCAGGCACCACGCTTGCCTTTTCTTTTAAAAAATGTAACGGCAGAACAAAATAGAATTCTGCTTAGAAAATGGATGTCACAAGGCTTCTGTGCCACCCAAATGGGGGGAAATAGCACGAGCATCGGACTCCGGAGGATGAAGTAAGAGCGAGGAGGGCCGGGGTTGGGAGGTGCCCGCGGTCACGTCTCCGTCTGGCGTCTCGGGGGCAGAGTCCGTAACGCTCACAGGCGACCCCTCAGCCAGCAGGCGCTCGTGGAGACCCATGCCAGCAGGTCGCCGGGCCGGTGCTGCTGTGCAAGCAAAGGCTTCCACGCGAGAACCCCACTCCTCCGTCAGGAAGACCCTCCACTTTCCGCCATCAGAGACAAAGAGCAGTGACTGCAAGTGTCATTTCACTGATGGCTGCTGGATTCGGAATCACATCCGGGATCCATCCCTTTTCCCTCCTCACTGAGTGCTCTGGGCTTATGGAAGTTACTGGTATTACTCGGATGCCTGTCACCTCACTCTTTAAGAGGATTAATGGGATTTGTAACTCTGGACAGATAATTTAGTATCTACTGAGCAGTGGTAGAAATGAACTCTGGATTTCCTGTTGAAAACAGAAGAGGCTTGAAAAGAAAAATATAAATGTACTATCAAAGGACAAATGCAAAATAAAAGACACCCATGGAAGTGAGTTTGGGGCTGTTAGTAAAAACCCACAGAAGTCTGTGGCCATCGGTAAACACCCATGGAAGTGAGTCTGGGGCCATCAGTAAACACCCATGGAAGTGAGTCTGGTGCCATCAGTAAACACCCATGGAAGTGAGTCTGGGGCTATCAGTAAACACCCACAGAAGTCTGTGGCCATCGGTAAACACCCATGGAAGTGAGTCTGGTGCCATCAGTAAACACCCATGGAAGTCTGTGGCCATCGGTAAACACCCATGGAAGTGAGTCTGTGGCCATTGGTAAACACCCATGGAAGTGAGTCTGGTGCCATCAGTAAACACCCATGGAAGTGAGTCTGGCGCCATCAGTAAACACCCACAGAAGTCTGTGGCCATCGGTAAACACCCATGGAAGTGAGTCTGGTGCCATCAGTAAACACCCATGGAAGTCTGTGGCCATCGGTAAACACCCATGGAAGTGAGTCTGTGGCCATCGGTAAACACCCGTGGAAGCAAGTGTGCAGCCGTCAGTAAACACCCATGGAAGTGAGTCTGGGGCTATCAGTAAACACCTGTGGAAGTGAGTCTGGGGCCATCGTAAAATTCCCAATGGGACTTCTGACACGTTTGGAGGTTGACATGTCCTGGAAAGTGCACTGCATCCTTCCCTACCAGGGCTACAAAAATGAAAATCACGCTAAACAACATGAAAGCTTACAATCTATAGAGGAGCGGCCGCCCCTGGGTGGGGTGAGGTATGGAAGGAAGAAGATTCCAGGGAAGCCTCTGGCTACAGAAACAGTCTGGGCCACAGTTACAAGGGTGCTGGTGTTCAGAAGATCCACCGAGCTTGGGACTTTGGAAGTGTGCACACGTGCAGCACGCATGGTGAAGTCACGGCAGACTGCGGGACGGTTCGCCCTGGGCCCAGCGTTTCACACCTGGCGGAGCTCTGTGCCCTGCATTTGCTCGCATGCCCGGTGCTGGTGCGTCCAGGACACCCCCCCACTCTTCACGTGAGCACGTTTCTTCTGGAGGATGAGGGCTTTCTGCATGAGGGAGGGGCACGATGGAAAACCTGCCAGGATTGAGGGGACGTAGTTGGCACCATCTGAACCAGATGCTGGAGGTGGGCATGGAGCCTCACACACTGCTCACAGGAAACACCCCCGGGACCTGCTGAGCCACCCGGGAAGGGCGCCGGCGAGCGGCCTGACGCAGCCCGCACGCTGCACTGGAGTGTGAGTCACAAATATTGAAACGTGCTTCCAAAGCCGTGTTTCTTCTGGGAAATGTAAATTCCCGACTCAAAATAATTTCCCCCTTTTTCTTCCTAAATGAAGATATCTTTTTGTTTGGTTTGATATGAAAACCAAACCAAACCAAACCCCCAGGCCTGTATAATCCAGTGGAAACGCCTGTCTGGGAGAAGGGCCATTGGACTTGTGGGCTGACTGTGCTCCTAGTGGGGGAGGTCAAGGTCCTGTCTCGTGTGCGAGGCACCAGAGAGCAGACGGGCGAGGGGGATGCCCACGAGCGAGGCCAGGGGTGTGGGCACAGCCCGGCCACACGCTGAGGTTCACCGATGTCCCTCACAGGTCTTGGGGTCGCTCTGTCCTTGCTGAACCCCCAGAACCACAGGCATTTGAAAACTCTCCGAGGATCAGGATCGGAGCTGGGGGCTCAGACAAGGCACAAGAAAGGAAAGCAAGTCAGAGAAGATCACAGTGGCCGAGAAAGCAACAGTGGCAGGAAGTTGCCGAGGTGTGGATCAGTCCTAAGCCACAGACGCCGGGGCCATTCTGTCTCAGCGATTTCCCGAGAAATGCTGGGCTTCCCTTCAAATCCCCTTTAAATCGCCTGAACTCCGTGTCCCGTTCCACACGAATCATAAGCTTACCAACAACACACGCATTTTTAAAGACCTCATTAAAGTAACCATCTTCCGAAGTCCATAGTTCAGAAATAAACTTAGGAACTAAATTAACAGGAAAAGCAGACAGAGGGGAAAGGAGATAATTATCATGATGTGTCACAGAGAGTGTTATTTAATTAACCATAATAATAAGAATTATGTGCTGTTTCACATTCACAATTTCTTAGCTATGTAGTTTGCTGCGAAACGTTAAAAAAGAGATAAAGGAGGGACACAAAGAATAATTGAGTGTAGAGCGGTCGAATGTACATGCGGTGCCTCGTTGCCATGATCCAACGGGCCGATATCCGAGTCCTTGTTCTGGTAACCGTTTTATGCGCTCGGCCGGCATCTGCTGCTCACGGCTTTGAGATGGAGGAGGGCTGTGTGGGGAGGGCGCACACGCTGTGGCTGGTCGGGGTCCCGCCCACTTCTCTCTCTCCTGGGGCGGGCTAGGCCTTACAGTCATGGAGACCAATTCAGACCCTTTGATGCAATATTTACATTTAAGTATTATTTAAGAAGCCCTTGGCCAAAAAGTATGCAAATGCTCCTTATTGCATAAAAATATGCTCAAATAAACATGAAATCCCTTATGAAAATGGTTTCCATCTTCACAGTTTATATGTGATTCGATTACTTTAATTAATTAAAAATTTTTAAACATTTATTCATTTGAGAGCAAGCGGCGGAAAGGGCAGAGAGAGAGGGAGACACAGAATCTGAAACAGGCTCCAGGCTCCGAGCTGTCAGCACAGAGCCCGACGCGGGGCTCAAACCCATGAACTGTGAGATGGTGACCTGAGCTGAAGTCAGATGCTTAGCAGACTGAGCCACCCAGGGGCCCCTCGATTACTTTAATTTAAATGCATCTTGCCGTAAAACAATGATATAAATGGTGAGGAGGTTCCTAGAGTAGCCCACAAGGTGTATTTAAACCAGAAATGAACCTGTGATGACGTGGCTGCTGGGGAAAATCATGAAATTGTGAAAGGAGCACCTCTAGTTTTCTTTCAAAGCCCCCTGAACATCGAGGCTGATACAGTCACTTTTTCTTCTGCTGTTGCCTAAAAATAGATAGTTTAGTGGAAGAAAGGAGGTAGCTGAGATCTTGGGAAGGGACGTTCTGAAACTTTAAATCTCATCAGATGGAAAGCTGTCCGTTTTTACCATGTATAATTTAACTTTAAAAGCGTGAGGCTCTTTTCCCCTTTATCTGGACCTGTCGCCGTCACAGTGAAGCTCTATTCATCAGAAATTTCTCATCAGCTCCAAGCATTCCTTTCTCCACTCCGAGAACAAGGTCTCCCCAAGCCGGCGTCTGGCCCCAGCGCGCACCCTGGGCCCCCGTGACCTGACTTCTGCCGCCTTCCCAGGGACGCCTCCTTCCCCGTGTGCCCCCTGGCCTCCCCCTGGCCTCCCCCGAGCTGTGGGGCTCCAGTCTCCCCAGACCCACCCATCTGGGACCCCGAATCCCGCTCTCCCTGCTCCTGGAACCTTCCACCGAGACTCCCGTTGGTTTGCACAGTCGTATTTCTGATCCGTGACGTTTCTGCCGAGCGGTCTTTCCTGTCAGCAGCTGCATCTGTATGCACCCCACGTCCTCCTCAATCTCCCCGAACGTATTAATTGTCAGTGTTTTGTTTCACTTTCTTCCCTGACTCATAAAAGCGCTTTTCCCTTAAAGGGATATTTCTGATTTTGTGTGGAGCTTGGCGCCTCCCTTCACGGCATTGGTGTCCTCGGACGCTGGACAGTTCCATGCTCGGTGTGGACACGGCTCTCGGGACCAGGGCACAGAATGGACCGAATGGAGAAATGTGTTTCTCCAGCCGGGCGGGAATCGGCGCCTCCTGCGAAGAGTGCGGGGCCCCGGGCTTTGGGAGAGCAGGAGCTGGGACAGAGCATCCGAGTGGGGACCTGGAGTCCTGGCGGCCACCGGCCCCACCGTGGCTGAGGCTTGCCTGGACGCAGCTCCCTGCTCCGGCCCCGGAGCCCGCTGTGGGCTCTCCCCAGGCATGGTCACCACCCTGCACCCATCCGGCTGGCCCAGGGTGCCGCCCCCTGGCCCGAGAGCAGGAGCTGGTGCGTGTGCCCAGAGGCTCACCACCTCTCGGGTCCTCGGACGCCTCCTCCTTCCAGCCCTCTTGGCTCCAAGTCTGTGTCCATTCTGAGCCCTGCTGGAAAAACACCTGCTTCACCGTCCTGTCTTCTGCACAGGGTCACCGATGCCCGGTGGAGTTTCGTCCTCAGTCTGACTCTGTCGACTGGAGGCCTGCGGCTGTGCCAACTGCCCTGGTGTCCTGGCAGATGCCCTCCGGCCCTGAAGTCTGTGTCCACCTGTCGCTGTGGCCTCTGTGGAACCAGAGAAGGGCACATGTGCTCGCCCAGCAAGCCCGTCTCTAAAACGCCTTCTCTTCTAGTTTTTGCTGCATATCAACTTGCCTCAGGGCCAAGTCCCGCTTGAAGACCAGCTCCTGGAGGAGCACCTCATATCTGGGGTCATGGCCCAGCCCCCAGCCAAGGGTCCTGAGGGTGAAGAGGGGCCGGGGCTCAAACCACCTGCTGCTAAGCACCTGCCTCGCACTCCTGCTCGGGCTCTACGGTTCTGAGCTTGCTGCTTCTCCTGGCGCCCGTGGGGCAAGGGCGTCTGTGCTTGTCCCTCGCTGGGTTGAGGTCATCCGGGGGCAGGGGGGTGGGTCCTGAGCCCCAGGGACGGGCGTGCTTACGGGCCGAGGGGAGTTTGGGTGCAGGCACATGGCCGTGGGCGACAGGCGGCTCAGGAGGGCCGAGTCTAAAGGAGGGGCCCCTACAGGGCTCGAGGCCCCCAGGCGGAGAGGCCACGCCTTCCTGAGGTGGGAGCCCCGCTCGGTGGCCCTGCGCTGTGGCAGCCCTGGCACGATGCGCGTCTCGCTCTCGCTCTCTGCTCCGCGGGGAGGGGTGTGTCCACGGGGGGCTCGGGGCCTCCCATCTGTGGCTCCGGCATAGCGAGGGCCCCATTCTCTCTGCTGCCTGGCAGATAGGAAAGGGAGAGGCCAGAGGGAGTCTCCCAAGGTTTTTAGGAGCCACGCTGGAGGCCACCGAATTTCTCTCTCTCCCAAGAGAAAACACGGATCCGTGGAGTCCGTGGGTGGTGTGCGAGTTCCCCGGCCATCCTTCTGCTCTTTCCGCTCGAATGCGGAGGGACAGGCTCCCATCCTCATGGTGCGGGGCGGCTGCCAGAACTCCAGCCATCATGTGTGTGCTACAGGCCAGAGAGGAGCAAAGCAGAACGCTGAAAGGGCTGTGCCTCCCACTGGGTCAGCTCCCTGCACTCACCATTCTAGAAGTTTCTGTCCACATTTCTACTTACCCCTCATTGGACGTACTCAGAGAGCTGTACACGGCTCCAGAAGGGGCTGGCAAACGTGATGTTTCTACCAGGGGGCCGCACCTCAGGCTGAAGTTAGGGGCTGTTGGAAGAAGGGGAGCAGGTGTTGGGGGACCACCTGCACCTGAGCTTTCACAGCGAGCGTTTCCTGCTCTCCCGGGAAGGAAGGTGAGTTGTTTTCTAGATGCCGACATAGTCTGACTGTGGACCCTCCTCCCGTGTAAATGGAGTCAACTCTTCACTGATTCAGCCATCATGACGCAGTACGGGTAGGAGTTAGTAGAAGTAGCTCATGCAATAATTTTGTAATAAGTTGCAACGTCTAGAATGTTCTTATAATCAGTCGATGTAGCCAGTCAGCCTTGAACACTTGTGAATTCTTTTCCTGGGGGCCTGACAGGGTAACACCAGGAGCCACCGACTGCCTTCATGATACCCTGTGCTTACCTCCAAGCCTCCATCATAAAAAAGGGATTTATAGATTTCTTGAAATTTTATTAAATAAAATCAGTTAATCATACACTTTAATAAAACACTATCTCAGGGTTCAGTGTTTAATCTGGTTTTACATTTTTTGATTTGCTCTTTTTTAGAGTTTCTTCAAAACTTCATTAAATAATTTTATAATTCTTCATAAACTTCTTTATATATAATTTATATATATCTTATATATATAATTCTTTATAAAACTTCATTTTATAATTTATGAATTTTGTATTAGTTCTTTTTTAAAATTAAAAAAAATATTTATTTATTTTTGAGAAACAGAGACAGAGCACAAGCAGGGGAGGGGCAGAGAGAGAGGGAGACACAGAATCTGAAGCAGGCTCCAGGCTCTGAGCTGTCAGCACAGAGCCCGACATGGGACTTGAACTCACAGACCATGAGATCATGACCTGAGCCGAAGCCGGATGCTTTTACCTCCTGAGCCACCTAGGCACCCCGTGTTTCTTATTTATTTTTGAGAGACAGAGAGAGACAGTCTGAGCAGGGGAGGGGCAGAGAGAGAGGGAGACAGAAACCGAAGCTGTCAGCACAGAGCCGCACATGAGCCCACATACTGTGAGATCATGACCTGAGCCAAAGCTGGATGCTTAACCGACTGAGCCCCCCAGGTGCCCCTGAATAATAAGTTTTCAGAGAAAATAAATGCAAATAGCCACACACCCAAACTACCAAGATCACAATGGACTTGAACGTGCAACGGGTGCAGTCTCGTAGCGCCAAGTCATGCTGACCGTCCCCAAGTCTGGTCTCCGGACACAGAAGCCTCCGTCACAGACTTGCTCGCTTATCAAGTTGCTGCTTATTTTTTACAACAACTGAACAAAAACATAGCGTAAATATCACATAACATACACTTCGTTCGTAAATGTCTTTCAATTTTAAGAGGTTTGGCTGACGTATTGCATTTTCCAAATGTTTGCGTAGCTCGATTTCGGTATGTCAAGCCGGGAAAGAAAATTGCCAGGAAGCACGCTACAGCCAGGGACTAAAATCGAGCTCATCAGGAGGACAGGAACTTCCTGGAAAACTTCAGGGCCGTCTTATGTAAGCTTGCCCATGAGCACCCTGAGTAGATTGTTACGGGGGACCCAAGGGTGCTCCAAAAGGCTTTGTGCTCCCTGTAATGGGAGCAAAATGCGGTGTCTCCAAGTCGAAGCCACAGCTGTGGGGGGCATGGAGGTCGGGGGTTGAGAGCGGAGGACGGGGGCACGAATCCCCGGCCACCACGATGTGGGCAGGACTCGCGGCTCCCCCCCAGCCCGCGGGGAGTGGAGGAGGAGGGAGGCAGGGCCTTCGCTGCCCAGAGCCACTGAGCTGGGGACGTCACAGCAAAACCTTCACTGGCCACTAGGGCTCCGAGCCTGGCCCCAAACTTGGGACCCGGTGCCGGCGGGGGCTGGGGGCTGGCCTTCGGGCTCCTGTAGGCTGGCCACTGGACTCGGGTTGCCCTGGGAAGCGGTGTGACCGTGGGTGAGGCAATCCCTAGAAAGTTCCCATCTGTGAGTGGGCAGCCCTTCCCGTCCTGCGAGGTCAGGTGGGCACTGCGGTCGCTTCCTCGGTGGGGTCTCATGCCCCGGGAGGGAGAAAGGAGCGAGAGAGCAGACGCTGCCGTGGGATGTTCCCCCGCGTCCTCGCGCTGCTGGATTCGGGAAGACGTACCTTCCCGTACAAGGAGGCACTGCTGACCCACTGGAGCCTCGCCGTGTCGCGCAGCAGACAGCTGGCAAGAGGGCACCCCGGGCGGGCGAGCCCGGTGCCGCTGGGGACCGCCATCCCTCGGAGACTCCAGTTCCCCGGCCGTGAGCCGTGGGAGATCCGAGAGCGCACCTCCCGGGGCCGCGGCGAGGATCAGCAGAGTGGGTGCGAGCCCTGGGCACGGAGCCTGCGCCGCCGCAGACCCCCTCTGCGAGCCGGCCGGCCCGGACCCCCAGCGCGGGGGAAGCAGCCCCGGACATAACCGTGGGGCGGGCACGGCTGAGTCCTGCTGCTGCACAGGTGGTCCCGACCTTTCTCTCACACGCCTGCACTGCCAAGGGGCCATCTCCTATCTCAGGATCCCGCCGCCAACCAGCGGGCATCTGGGCCACCCCACTTCCCAGTGACACAACACCGGAATTAGTCACCGACGGATGGAGACCCTCGGCCTCCGGAAGGCCACGTCCTCTGCATCCCCAATCTCAGTGTGCCACCGTCCTATGGGGCTGGTGATTGTCCTGTGCGCTGTGGGGCGGTCATTGCGGTCCCCGGCCTCTGCCCACCGGATGCCAGCAGCACCCTCCCCCGGCGTGACCAGCAAAGACGTCTGCAGAGGCGCCACTCGGAGGTCCAGGCCTCCGGGTTCCAAGTACGTGCCCTCCTCCCCCGGCCTGCCGGCGCTGGAGGGGACGTGAAGGCGTTTTGTACGGGTTCCAGGGACCTTGTTCTTTCTGGCAAAATGAACGAGTGCCCGGTGACAACAAAGTTTGGCCCCTGCTCCTCTCTCTGGCCGAGTACACTGACCCACCGGGTGGGGGGGGGGACCGGAAAGGTTGTGGGGCTGCAGGGCCGACCGTGGACGCTCCTGCCTCCTTTCCTCTTACGAAGTCAGTGACTAAACCCTGCGGTCACTTGAGCCCTGTGACTCGGGGGTTCACTCGTGAGCAGCCAAGACTTCCGGGCGGCCTTGAAGGGCTCCCTTTGCTTTCATCTTTGAAGTGCGGGAACTGTCAGACCCCCTGGAGCTAGGAGGCAAGGCCCTGTTTGCTCTGTCCACTCAACATGCCCTCACAGATGACTTCACGGCAGTAGACTACCTTCCGGGCTGAAAAACTCTGTATTTTAAAGCAATTTCAGGTTTTCTATGAAGACAAGGAGACAACTGGCTACGGTCGACCTTCTGTAGCCTGGGCATCTGTCTCGATTCTCTGGGGCGCGTGTGGATGGGTGTAAGTTAACAACACTGCGGTCAGATCGAAGGGACCCAGCCCCGGCCTCGTGGGGGTTTCCTGGGGACGCCCTGGCCCGTCTGTGCGTGAGCCCCTTTCACTAAGGCTCGGGTTATTGTCGTCCCTGGAATCCATGTCTGGAAGGAGCCCCATAGGCCAACGGGCTGTACAGATAGGGAAACTGAGAGCAGGCGGGGTTCAGCGGCCTAAGGTCCCACAGTCGGCGGGTGGGGGCTGAGCTGGGGGATGACGTGCTCTGTGACTTTATCTTCCTGCCAGCCGCCCGCCGCGGACTCCTCGCCCAGCCCAGGCTTCTGCGTCGGGCTGTTCTGTCCAACACGCTCATTCGACACTGTTTCCCGGTCGCTCTGAGTAAGGCCCGGCAGCTCCAGGTCTCGGGAGTTCGGCTGATGGGCTTGCCTGTGGGGACCCCCGGGGACAAGAGGTCCTGCTCAGTTGGCGTGGCCGGCCACGGCCAGGCAGCCCCCCGGGCGCTCCCCCCGTCGAGGGGCCCCTGCCGCACAGGACGGGCTTCCCAGGAGCACGTGTGTTGTGTGTCCTTGTGCCCCGTGTGTGTGAGCATCCGTGCGGGGGCCCCGACGCTCTGTGAGCCGGGGAGGGTGTGACGTGCGGTCAGCAGGTGGCCGCGCCCGGGGCCAGGTCAGGCCTTCTCTCCGCCGTCCAAGCCGGATCGCCGGCCCAGCGTCTCCACGCTCGGAGCTTCCCACCTGGAAGGTTCAGCATTTCCGGTCTCCAGATAACGTCCCTGTGGAACCGGCACAGGGATCCCTCGCGCCGCGCCCCCATCCTGAGCGAGACGCGCTCGTGATTTCTGTGTGAATAGACGTCTGAGGGCTGGTCAGCCGGCCCAGCGCGGGCGGGGACGAGGCAGATCGGCGCGGCGGGCAGCGGGTGAATGTCAGTCACTGGCATCGTGACCTCGCACTCGTGAGGAAGGGCTTGAGGAATCAACAGGAGCGTCCCCCTCGCGGGAGCAGCGGGTCTGGAAGCCGCGTTCCTTGGTCCCAGAAGCACAGGACAGCTTTGTTGTCCTAGCTCTAAGTTCTGTCGGCTCACACTGTGATGGTGTGTGTCTTTTATCGATAAAAACGCCAGTCGTGCAGGAGACGTTGGGTCTCCGGGGCCCGTGGCTGCCCGCACGCACAGGCGGCTCTCACCAGAAGCCCGTCCCGCCCTCCGTCATGAGGGCGGAGCCGGCGCCCCTGCCTCGCCGGGTTCCCGTTCTCATCGCAGCCGCCCGACCCCGGCCTGCTCCCCCGCACCTCACCCACGGCCAGGGGCTCCCCTCCTGGGTGCTGGGCACCCCCTCCCGCCTGTCACACGTCCACCATAAAACCCAGACCGCAGGGGGACAAACGGAGAGTCCGATGGCTTGGAGTCCCTCCTTGCACTTTTGTAGACAGTGTGATGGCTAAGCCGCAGGAAGGGCAGGTGGGAAGGGTTTTGTGGCTTGGATTTCCGGCGGTGAGTGAGCGGATGCCAGTGTGGACGGCTGAGCTGGGAGGGAGTCGGTGAGGGGCAGGGGCAAGTGTGGAGGTAGGAGGGCAGTTCGGGGCGGAGATGGGCCCCTGCTTCTCCTTTCACTGGAAATTCTGTCTCTGTAGATGTGATTAGTTACAGTGGGTCATCAGGGTGGGAGACAGGTGTCCCCGTCAACGGGGGTGTTGCCTGTGGGCACGGACGCGGGGAGGTGGAGGCAGGGATGGAGCGCTGTCTCTACCATCCAGGGGTCATCAAAGACGCGTGAACGGGGGGAGGCAGGGAACGGACCCATCCTCACAGCCTCAGAAGAGGCCAGCGCCTTGACTCCTGGCCTCCGGGCTGTGAGACACGAGGTGTCTGCTGTCTTCTGTCGTGTGGCGGTGCCACGTCCAGGTCCCGGCGTGTCCGTGGCTCCCGGTGTGGCAGCTGGCGCGCTTCGCTAACTCGTGGGAGCTGGATTTCCCACTGCTGTGTCAGGCTCTGCAGGGCCGTCCGGCTCACCCGGCGCCCCCCGCACGGACGTGGTCTACTTCCAGGTGAAGAACATCCCTCTGTCCGCGTCCGGGGAAGGTCTGTCCTCGCGCGTGGTCCGGGGGCCTGGCTGACTCAGTCCCCAGTGTGTCCAGTGACAGCAGCATCGAGCCGGTTGACATTCTGCCTCCTCCCGTGTGACACGGCCCTGTGGTGGATCCGAAGTGGACGCGGCCCCGCGAAGCCCCACAGCCGGAAAGCCACACGGGACGGAGATACAGAAATCGCACTGAGGCCTTCTGCCGTGGCGGCCGCGGAGGGCAGGCGGGTGGGGAGTGGTGGCTGCCCTGCTGGGCACGGAGGCGGCGGCAGGGGGGCCTGGGACGAGCCGGCTCTGGGTCTCTGTCTCCCCGACACCGCTAACACAGACCCCTGCCGGACCTCCCGGCTCTCCTGGCCTTTCCCTCAGCCCCCCTCGGGTGACGTCTCCCTGTAAATCCCTGCCTGCTCATGCTTAGTGCGGTGCTCTCTCTCCTGAACTTTCTCTCTGTTGCAGACATCAGTGTGAGTGACCCAGGGGCCTCGCAAACAGCGTGAGTAAGCCCGGGCTCCTCACCTTTCAGCCACACCTTGCGGGACCTCCTGGGTCTCCATCACGGTCCGAGGCATCGCTCTGTCCGTCCCACGAGAGAGCGCAGGCCGGGTTTTCCTGGTTCCTCCTTCCTACCGCCCACTGCGTGTGAAACACCCCTGCGGCCCGTCCTGCCCTCCCCCTCCGGGTCCTAGGCTGTTCCCCTCGCATCCCGGCCTCTCTCTGTACGGAGCTCTCTGGTTTGCCCAGTGCTCTGCCCTCTGACCTGTGCGCCCTCCTGGTTTACCCTCCCCCACTACATGGCATGCTGGGGACTCCCGGGGACCTGATGGTCTGTGGGGAAAGTCACAGCCCCCAGCCTGCCTCAGCAGACTCACCCCCAGCAAGCCAGGCCGGCTCAGTGCCTTTACACCGCTATCCCTACCCCCCAAACGCTCCATTTCTTCAACATCACGAGATCTGCCCTTCTCTAAATCCCCGTCAGGTCCTGCCGCTCCGAGGCTTAGCTGCTTCTGCTTCTGCTTTGTCCGTTTTCTGTCCCGGAACCCTCCGGATAAGATCAGTGTTCGTCTGCATCCTGGAGAAACCGAGGCAGCACCTACCATACAGCGCACACGCTGACCACCCGCGGCCTGAGCGCGTGTGTCCTCACGGGTGACCTTGAGCACGGGCACACGCTCAGTAGGGCTTGCGGAGGCGAGAGCCTCGGGCCGCTGCCGTGTGAGGGCGGTCTAGCTGGCGCCACCTCATCCCAGCCACGTCCGCCCTTGAGCCCCGATCCTGCGGTCTGGAGGTTCCTTCCTCTTCTCTTACTGTGCGTCTGTCAGTAGACGATGCGGTTTGTGCTCTGTCCCCAGCAGCCCTGCCTCCTCCGTCTCAGACTCACTGTAATCCTGTCATAATGCAGGCAACAAGATGATCAAGTGGTCCTATTTCTCCATAAAATGGAATTACGGAGGGGCGGACTAAAGCCCGGGAAGACTTCTCTTACAGCCACGTGTGTAAACTTAGGGCATGGAATCTCTGGCCTCAGCCTCACATGCCCGGAAGCTGACTTCACCTCGGCGTCCTCAGCGACGCAAGGTAGTTGAGGTTTCTGGCTAACGGTCCTTTAGAGAAATGGGGTCCAATTACTGAGTATGTCCTTGAAACCTCCGTATCAGCATTGTGACCGTGTCCAAGTTCTCAGACGTTTCCAGGTCTTCGGGAATGTGAAAAGGTAAATAAAGAGCATCAACAGGAACTGGATATTCCTAATTAGCCTTAAAGTCAGTGACTAGAAATTACAGAAAGTTCGGCCCTGAATACTGGGGTTAAATGCGTGAAGCAACATCAGGGAGGTCTAGTCACTGAACTGATGGCACACGCAATGTTGAGAACACAGGTTTTTCCAGCAGGGAGGTCCCCAGGCGGCTGCTGGCCACGCTGTGGGGGAGGGTTAGGTGCCCCCACAGATCTGCAGAGCCCTTCTGCTGGCAGGATAAACTCCTCCACCCCAGGCCCGGAGCACGTGGATGGAGTGTGGGGGTCGGGCCATCCTGCTCTTGCCCAGGCCCCTGAGAACCGTGTGTCTCCGGGGGTGGGGGGCTCTCCTTCAGGTGAAATCCTAGGGGGAAGAGGTATGCAAATGAGGCACAGCAGCCAACATGAAACCCGAGTAAGAAATAAATGTTGTGGCCTGGGGCTATTCGTTATGGCAGCAAAGCTGACCGATACACATGGTATAGAATCTTTATTTCGCTCCTGATCTCAGGAGCTTTAGTTTAGCCTAGCTTCTCAGCTTTAGGTTCGCTTCTGGGGCATGAATATTACAGGGCGTCTTGGAGCCTTCAACTTATTTTGAGCTTCTCAAGTGAATAAATTACATTATATGATACTGCTCAACAATGTCATAAAACCTGAATTAAAGAGGCTCTTGGAGGTCCGAAACCCTCCTACCGCCAAGATCCTTGTGTAGAAGTGCAGTGCACTGTCCCTCGGCCCCTCTGAACCGTCCTCAGTGACACATGGCCACGCCGACGGCTTCTCTGTGTGCAGCCCTGATCTGTGGACGGTTGCATCTTGCGGGAAGCAGTTTGTCCTCGGTCACAGAGTGTGGACTGAGACTTCAGACAGGGCCACGCTCACTTCCCGTGGCAGTGACACTGACGGCTAGAAAGATAGTGCACATTCATATCTTACCGTCTCCACGGGTCGGGTCTTCACGCAGCTCAGCAGGACAGTCCGCTCCCGGACTCATGAGGTCACACCCACAGGTCTGGGGCAGGACTGGGGTCTTAGCTGAGGCCTGGTGTCCTGGCCCGATGTCACATGGTTGTTGGCAGAACCAACTCCCTCCCAGTTGTGGAAGCATGGCAGCTTGTTTCTGTAAGGCCTGTGGGAGAGTCCCTGACTTTCTCAAGTTTTATCTTCCTGGGAAGGTCTGGGCTCACCTGCTTAGGTCAGGCCCACCCAAGGCAATTTCTCTTGTACCAGACTCCAGTCAGCTGGATAAGGAACTCAATTATATTAGCCAGATCCTGGCCACCTTTGCAATAGAACAGAACCTCCTCTTGGGAGTGATACCCCGACAGTTCACAGACCTCCCACATCGGAGGAGAGGGGGTCACACAGGGCGCCTACTGCAGAGGAAGGCATCTTGAGCCATCCTGGAATTCCCCCTGTGCACCTGGGTTCAGGACTGATTTTGGCCGCTCTCTGGATGCGTCTATGGTCAGTTCACCTCCCTCTTCTCTGGGCCCTCGCCTCCAGGGTGGGAACGAGGGAACGGAAGCTTCATCCCAGGTTATGTAATGGCCAGGAACCGCGCACGCGAGTCCCGGCTGGGGTCCACCTGCGAACCCCACCGGGTCGGTCAGCCCTCCGGAGCCGCAGAGGCCTGCGCTGCCCTGCCACAGGTCACGGGCCTGGACCCAGCCTTCTGTTTCCTGCTCCTCGGGCCACTCATCCCAGAGCCTCGGGCCTTCGGTCGATTGTCACTGTCCACCGATCCCGTGTTCTCCAAGCCGCACCGGAGAGACGGAGGCCTGGCCCTCCCGGCTGGGGGTTCTCGGGTGAGGGCAGACGTGTGCGGCCGCGCCTTGGGTGGAACACTCTAGAACATGGGACCCGCTAAGCGAGCTCCCCGGAGTGTCCTGCCCCAGGATGCACGGACCGCCCTTCACGGCCTGGCTCCCACCAGCAGCAGGCAACAGGAGTCCCCCACGACCCCCGGGCGGGTGCGCGGTGCAGGGGCCATCGGTGGCGGGGCGGGGGGGGGGGGCTGTCCTTCCCGCGGGCTCCGGACCACCGGGGACAGACGTGCGCTCGGAGCCTTGATCAGCTCGCACTAACGCGATTCCCCAGACCTCACGGATCGCTGGCTATATTTAGTTCCAGAAGCCCTCCAGAAAGACCGTGGCTGGTAACGTTTGAATCTTTGGGAGAATGAGGAGGGTCCGGGGTCAAATGGGATCGTGTGGACTCCTGGCAGGGCCGCCGGGTGCAGGGGCGGCGGGCTGGGGTGGGCTGGGATGCGGGTTTTCCTTCACCTTGAGGAGCAGTGCGCCCGTCCCTGTGCGAAGGCAGAGGCCCGGTTGCTATGGCGACAGCCAATCTGAGGAAGCGGTGACCTACATCATGACTGAGAAAATCGTCCCTTGTCAGCATCCTCACGGCTCCCGCTGCCTGGGATTAGGCTGCGGAGCCCGGATCACCTAAAATGAACCCTTCTGCCTCGGGAGGAGTGGACCCGGCCTCTCTGTCCGCCAGGACTTTCAGGGGATGTGAGAGCGCTGTGCCGCCCCGGCAGGGACACGTGGCCCCGCACCCTCGCACCGGAGCCCCCCACACCACACGGCCTTCCCTGCACGGGCCCCCGCACACACCACACACGTGTGCACCACACGCACGCACAGCACACGCACACACACATGGGGAGAGAGACAAGCACCCCCTGAGGACTGGGGGGGTTTCGGTGCTGAGAGCAGCAGGTGGTCATTCCTGGGGTCAGGGGAGGCAGCGGGGGCTGGGCACGTGTCACCTGTGTGCTTGCCCCTCCCCCACCAGCCCCGGCAGGTGCCTCAGCCTGTTTTGTGGGGTCCTCATCACGTCACTGGCAAAGGGAGACGTTGAAAAGTTGGGCCCGGGCAGAGCAGCAGCCCCATGAGTCAGCGGGGCCCCCACCTCCATCCCGACAGCTGCGGCCTGAGGTCTGTGATCGGACGGGGTCCCGTGGCCACCTTCACTCTGTCCTCACTCCCAGAGCAAAATGAGTTTCCATTTTGCTGTTTCTAACCTGGGAGGCGGGACAGGTGCCTGTCCATCCCACCCCTGCCCACACCCCTGCCCGGCCTCCCCGCCCAATGCCCCTGTAGTGGGCTCCGCAGAAGCCCCAGGACACATCCTGGGTCACGAGTCACCAGCTGGGCCCGGGGAAGGCGAGGCCCCGGCCGTGGGTCCACCCCTGCCGCCCCCTCGGTCCAGCCGCACCTGCTCGTGTCCTGCCCCGCAGCTGGGCGGGCAGCGTGTTGGTGGCCTCACCTGGCACCGCCGGCTGGGAAGCACGGGCTGGGTGGCGGCCCTCGAGCCCCCACAGGGAGGAAGAGCCTCTAAGGCTAAGGGGTCAGGGTGTGGGATTTGGGCTGGCGTCCGTGTGAACTGCCTACGTGACGGATCTCCAGGCGGGCAGAGGCTCCCTGGTCCCTCCTGGGAGAGACCAGACCCACGAGGCGTAGCTGTTGAGGTGGATGCAAACATCCCTCAGCGATGGCTTGTCCGCCTCGTTCACATGGGACATGGTCAAGGGGGAGGGCGAGCACGTGGAGGGCCCCGAGGAGATGGCCACCCTAGTCGCCTTCTAGGCCAGCTACGGCGTCCTTTACTTCTGGCTTCTTTTCTCGTCTTTGGATGTCGACCTGACAAAGTTGCAAATACATGTTAATGCGAAATGTGTCAGCTGTGTGCAGAACAGACCCAGAGAGGCCGCACCAGGTGGGTCCCCAGCAGAGCGCGTGGCGGCCAGGGCCGGAGCCAGCAATCGGTGCGAGGGGGACTGGGGACATCTCCTCCCCACATGCTGTGAGGAGGCCTCGGGGGGACCCGGCCACGCAGCCCCCTGGGAGCCCTTCGGCGTTCCTCCTCCTTGCTGCCCTTGTGACCCGACAGTGGTCTGCCCCATGCGTCCGTGAGGGGCAAGCCGAGTGTCTGGGGCAGTTCCACGGGACCGAAACTGGCTCCTGCAAACAGTGAGTGCCTTGCTCCCCAGAGGACTCTGGACACGTCTGTGAAACGGGAGGCGGACGGAGTGCTTGGTTCCCCCCAGCCGAACGACTCCAGCTCGCGGCCGCTGAGACATGGGCCTCTGGCGTGTGTCAGACCAGTGACGCGTCCGCCCCTGCCTCCCTCACTCACCCATAACGTCGGGGTGCCACGGGGATTAAATGCTTTCATGCTTGTAAAGCACCCAGAACAGTGCCCTGCGCAGGGTGCATGGGTAGGCGTCAGCCATTGTCAACACTGGTGTTCGGACTGGCATTAGCTTAGCCTTGACATTAGCCTTAGGCTTAGCGTTGGTATTAGTGTAAGTGTTAGCTATTAGCATTAGCATTAGCATTAATATTAGCGTTGACCATGTGTATTAGCATGAGTATTAGTGCTAGTTATTAATATTAGCACTAGCGATTTGCATTCATGTTAGCATTATCACTAGCATGGTGTGAGCATCAGCATCAGCACTAGTGTTCACGCTAGCTCTGGGCATCGTCTCAGTACTGGCCTCAGAGTCGGGGCCAGCGGGGCACCGGCCCGAGCACCGCATCCCGTCGGCGACGGCACCGGTGCATAATAGCAGCATGCCGTCCTGGTCAGCTCCGCGTGAGCACCCGAGGCAGCAGCCACCTCGGTCCCGGCATGGGTGTCGGTTCTGGAGTCGTGGCCAGCACCACCTCTGACGTCAGGGCCGCGCCCCAGCCCCGCCGCTGGACCGGAGCCCCCCGCACGCCCGAGCTGCCAGAGCAGGTCCGCATCGCGCCCGCTGAATGGAGAGTCATCCAGGCGGTGTCTGCGTGGGGACAGAAGCCCGAGTGCCGTTTCCCGTGGCTCCTCTCACCCGTGGGCTCAGCGGCTGTGACACCTGCCTCTGTCCAGCCGTCTCCTGTTCTCTCTGCCTCCCGCCCGGAGTCTTCTCCTGAGGGGCCCTCCAAGCTTCCCCGGCACCCACCATGATCACATCCGCGCCGTCTAAAGGAGGAGACCCCAGGGCTTTCGGGGTCCCACTCGGCCCTGCCAGCAGTGGTCGTGCCTCCAGAGCCCCTCACCCGGCTGGCGGGCAGTGTCCGCTCTGGTCTTCAGGCCATCACCCTGAGGTCTGGGCCCTCGGGCAAGCATCTCCAGGGCAGTTGGAACCCCCCAGCCCCCCTCCAGCCAGCAGCCCCCACCCCTGTGGCCAAGAATGTGTCCCTCTCGAAAAGTCCAGGGACTCGGGCACAAAACGCCTGCCCCGATCCTGTTGTCTCCCGCCCCTTGGGCGACATGGTTGCGACACACTGCTGGGTCCTTAATGTTCTGATGCCGTCTGCAGTCAGCCCGGGCCTCAGCTCCTCCCACTACCGGCTCAGGAAGGGACTCTCCAGACTCAGCCAGAACAGCCGTCTCCTCGCCGTGGGGCACCTGCTGCTTCTGGCTCTGGGGACGCTCGTCTGCTCGAGGGCCTGGCCCCCGCCGGGCCGCGAGCACCTTCCTCTCACCTGAGCCGAGAAGCCCCCTGTCTAGGGTCCGAGTGTCGTGGGATAGCGGGGCTGTACCAGGGACAGGCGGCTGTCACCCGGTCCCGACCCAGTCCCCCTTTAAAATAGGGGCCACGACCAGACAACGGGGCTGGGGATGAGGGTGTGTCCTAAACCCCACTTTTTCCAAAAAAAACCATGCTAAGAAATGTGTGTGTGTGTCTGCACATACATGTGTGCACACGTGTGCATGCGTTCCCGGAGAGCGGGGAATGTTCGGAATTACAAGGTGAGACGGATCTGGGCAGGACCCACACTGTGTGCTGTAAGTACACGATGTTTGAGTTTGGGCACAGATTCCGTCAATGCACTCACGGCCAAAGTGCAAAAGGAGAGGGGACATGTCCCCACGCTCATCCCTCCTGCACTGAGCGTCACACCTGCTGCTCAGGCGGCTCGTGGCGCCCCGACGCCACCTCACAGGCCTCTCGGATGCCCGGAGCTGTTCCTAGCCTGTGCCGAAGGGTCCGGGCGTCCGGTGAGAGCAGCTGCACTGGGGGAGAGAAAGTAGAAAGAGACAGCATTTTAAAGCAGGGGACACACCTTGTCCCCGTCAGTCAGCCGGAGCCAGAACCTGGCCCAGCTGCCCGGTCCCCTGACGAGGCGCCCGAGGACCCTGCGGTCCCCACACAGCCTCCGGCCGCTGTCTGAGGCGCCTTCCTCAGACCCACACTCTCCCCTGTCCGGGCTCAGTTTATGACGACATGTTCGATATCTGAATTCCACGGAGCCAATATATTTTTTTTTAATTTTAAACATTTATTTATTTTTAAGAGACAGAGCATGGCTAGGGGAGGGGCAGAGAGAGAGGAGAGAGAGAGAGAGAGAGACAGAACCCGAAGCAGCTGCAGGCTCCGAGCGGTCAGCACAGAGCCCGACGCAGGGCTTGAACCCACAAACGGTGAGATCATGACCTGAGCCGAAGTCGGATGCTCAGCCGACAGAGCCCCCAGGCGCCCGCACGGAGCCAATTTCTAATTTTACACTTTCCTCTTACCAACATTTAAGGTAAATGTTAAAGCCTTAATTGACCCACGTTTTTCCTAGTTTTCTTAGCTTCCTTGAAACAATCAGGAAAGCTCTTTTGTTCTTGGCAAGGCTCTGATCCATCCGGGGCCTCTCCCGAGCTGGGGAAGGCAGGGCTGCGTCTGGAGGCGAGCCATGCGGCGGGCTCCCAGCACCGAGTGGGAGGTGTGCTGGGCGCGGAAGGCGGGGAGGGGGGAGGAGGGCGGACGCCTGGTGAGGGGCTCCGAGGCCGCAAGCGCCCTCAGTCTTTGGCTGCGGAGCAGCCGTTGAAACAGCACAGAGACACAAGTTCTAGAAACTGTGACCTCCTCCTGGCCCCGCCTCCAGGTAGAATTCCGCTTCAGGCACAGTGTCACTCAGAGACCTGCCCTAAATTTGTGAGAAATATAGGACAGAAGAGGGCAGACTTCACACCGGCCCCGTGTTCCCCCTGCGGGGGGCGTGAGCGTGGCGGCCGCCTCTCTGGGCCTGGCCGGCGACCCCGACCCAAGGCTGACCCGGGCCTGTGTTTTCTGCAGCACCATGATCCAAGGAGGCATTCAACCAAGACCTCAAAACCTGCTACCGGAAATTCCGAAGGATTCATTTCTTTTTATTTTTTAATGTTTTATTTATTTTTGATACTGAGAGAGACAGAGCATGAGAGGGGGAGGGGCAGAGAGAGAACGAGACACAGAACCGGAAGCAGGCTCCAGGCTCTGAGCTAGCTGTCAGCACCGAGCCCAACGCGGGGCTCGAACCCACGAATGTGAGATCTGACCTGAACCGAAGTCGGAGGCTTAACTGACTGAGCCCCTCAGGCGCCCAGGATTCATTTCTTAAATGAACATATATGATATATAAATGAATACATATAATATTAAGCTATGAATATAATAGCTTAATTTATATTTTGAGGATTTTTTTAGGTAACAGTGGCACCTGTACAAACTTCAAAAACTGTGAAAAATATAGAACGAAAAGAATTTCTCCTCCCACTCCGGACCCCTCTGTGGGACACGTTGTTGGCGTCTTCCAGAAACACATTCACACACACACACACGCACGTGTGCACACACACTCTTTCTCCCCCCTTCCACGTACTTCTCTACCAATGTGTCCTGCAAATTTTCCAAGAAGGCCGCGCCGACGGTTAATTATCACTCACGATGGCGTTCTGTGTCGAAGAAGGCGGGCTCGCTCCCCTCGCGTCTGCACCTCGAGGTCACAGTCCCTTCATCTGCTTCCTGTGCTCAGTCCTTGCAATGAAAATGAGCTCTGCCTTGAGTGCGTTGGTGTGCCGGCTGGGCTCCTGGAAGCGGGCGGCTGGGACGTGGATGCGGATTCTCATTTCTGTGGGTGTGACTGCGGCTGGTCCCCCAGAAGCCGTATTTTAGCTGCACGAGGTAGTGACCACAGCGACCTCGGATCCTGCCTCCGCCTCCCACTGACCTAGCATGTGACCAAGCGCTTTGCTCTTTGCCAAACTGACAGGCTTTACAAATTATTTCTCCATATTCTTAATTTACATTTCTCTCCTTTGAGTTAGGCCAAATTTCTTTTCACAGCTATAAGAGCTACTTGGGTTTCCTTTTCTGCATACTTAAAAAAATTGGCCATTTTTTCTATTGTATTGTTGAATTTTTTCTTATTGATGTGAAAAAATGGAATAGACAGAGGTGCCTGTGTGGCTCAGTTGGTAAACAGTCCGACTTCGGCTCAGGTCATGATCTTGGGGTTCGTGGGTTCGAGCCCCACATCCAGCTCTGTGCTGACAGCTCTGAGCCTGGACCCTGCTTCAGATTCTCTGTCTCCCTCTCTCTCTGCCCCTCCCCTGCTCACACTCTGTCTCTGTTTCTCTCTCTCTCAAAAATAAAAAATAAGCATTAAAAAATTTTAAAAATTGTATAGATAAAAAATCATTTCTTTATCTATGATGTGTTCTGCAAATGTTTCTTTTTCCTATTTTGCATTGTCTCTGGACTATATTCTTAACAGTATTTTTGTTTGTGGAGTAGAATTCATTAGTTTTATAGCTTCTGAATTTTGTGTCATACTTAGAAGGTCCTTCCCTACTTTAAGATTTTGAAAACATCACTCAGGGTTTTCTCATATTTATTGTTGTAGCTTTGGTTTAACACGTAGAACTTCCTCGTTCTGGAATTCACACCGTGTAAGGGGAGCGCTGTCCAGACGGCCGCCCGCTGTCGGAACACCGTACAAGATTACTGTCTTTCCTTGTACTGATTGGAAATGCCAGCTTTGCGGAACATTAACGTCTCCACATATTTGGTTCTATTCATGGACTTCCTATTCTGTCACACTGATCTGTTTATTCATGCTTCAATATGAAAGTTTTAATAATTGTAGCTTCCCACAGTGAGTTGCGGACCTCGAAAGGATCAGTGCTCATTCTGCCTCTTCAGCACAAAGTCTCCAGTAATTTTACAGGTGTTCTTTCCTTTTCTTTTTTAAATGCAAACTGTACCGGCATTTTTGCCCATCCTGGTATTTTCAGGACTTCTGAGTGCCTGCTGCTGTTGTGGTGTGGCACCACCCCCGTGCTCAGGATTTTCCTTCAAATATGGGAGTTTGTCACATGTGCTTCTCTTGACCTGTGGGTGTCTGATTATTGTGGTGAGCCATCTCTTAGGTCATGCATTTATCACTTTCTTCTTTGCTGATCATTTGTAATATACCATTGTTTGCTTTGCTTTAGGTGTGCCCTTCAAGACTGCAGGTGCAAGAGTTGTTTCATTTCTGGAAGATTTTAAAACATTGCACTCTGAAATATTGTTATGCCCTGTTACCTTGCTTCTCTTTGGGGGGGGGGGGCAATGTGTGTCCAGAAGCATCCTTTGTCTGCCCTTCCGAGTCTGACATTTTGTCTCGCTTCCTTTTTAGTTCTTAGAGCAGATCTGTTTCATTTTTGTCTCCCCAACCCCATACAGCACCTCAGAAGCACCCCCCTGCTCTGTGCTGTTCCCAGCAGCATGACACAGGTGCACCTGTCCGTGACGACTCTGTTTTCCACCTACTCTTCAGGCCCCTCTGGCTCCTGACGCACGGTGACTGGGGTCTTACTCTGCATTTGTGTCACTGCCTACAAATGCTCTCAAACAATCTTGTCTGTTTTCCCAATCATTCCATGCTCCCGCCCCTGCTAGCCTGCCATTGGCCTTCTCTGTTTCTCTTCAAACCCCAAAACCTGTTCCCTCACCTCCACTCCCAACACCAAACCTACCTACCGAAGCCTCACACATATGGCCACTTACTCCCTGAGATGGGGTGAAATGTCTGGGGTGCATCTGAGGTCAGCCCTCCGTACCGCTGATCCTCCCTCCACTCTAAGACAGGGGCATCCACTTGACCCACGCCGTATGTCTCTGGTCCAGCATCGTGGGTTATCTCTCTCTCAGGAGCACTGCCGTTGGCATCCAGACATGTTATAGCCTCCTCCTACCCAGGAGGTGACCCTTGACCTCAGTCTTGCACTCCCCACACACATCTGTCTGCAGCTCTTGTGAGCCGCACATCCAAGCGTGTTCGCACCCTTACCCGGTGGCCACTGTCCCTCGTGCACAGGCAACAATCAGCCATGGGGCTGGTCCTTCCGGTCCCTGAGGTCCGCACGGACTTACTCGTCTATGGACCCCTACTGTTGTCTCTTGTTCATGGCGACGCATTTCTTGTGCACTTTTGTTTTTGAGTGTGAGCTCACATTCTATTTGGGATTTTGTGGGGATTTTGTGAGGCCTGCTTTGTCTCTCCAGAGAGGATTTTCACTTGCTTCTTCCCATGCCCGAGCGCCCTCCCAAGCCCGGATCTCTATAGAACGAATACAATACTATATGTTGACTATACTGAGATTAAAATTAAAAAAAAAAAAAGAAAGAGATAAAATCCTGGCTTGAGACTTCATGGACCACCAGGTGGTCTGTGTGAGTTTGAAACACAAGCCTAAGAACAGGCGAGGATGGCGTCTCGGCTTGAAAACTGAGGGGAGCGCGTTCTGCCCCTTTTGCTCAAGATAGAAAACTTTCTTTCTCCTAGGAGACTTTTTTTCCTAATTCGTCTGAAGTCTTTAGATGAGGATGATGGACGGGGTTGCTCTTAAACCCCCAGCCTGAGGCTAGCCTTGAGCTTTGCCCCCTGTCCTCCACGCCCCTGGGGACCCCAAGAGCCAAAGGTCAGGGTCACCTGGTTTATCAAGCCCCTCAAAGCAGAACTGACTTCTGTCCTATTCTTACTCCTCTGTCAGCCCTGAGAAGCCCAAACTGCAGTGACCGCTGTCCCTGTCACTGACCCCCTCTGGCCTCCATGCCGGCTCCTCTGCTGGATCCGTGGACACACATTCAAGGTTGCATGGGACTCTCCCGGACACCGAACCCGCCACGTCTTGTCACCTGCCTGCTCTCTTGTGTCGTCTTCTGCCTCAGTCCAATCTCTGGAGCTAGAGCTTGGGTCCTGACCTTCCCGGGTTTCCGTCTGCCGCAGCCCAGGAGCGGAGCATCGTGTGTCACAGGCAACCCCTGGGTCGCGGCTCTCAGCAGCGTATGCCGGCGTGAGCCAAGCTCTGTGAGAATGAGCTCGGCCAGGGCCGCGCATCCCAAACGGAGCGTCCGCGAGCTTTGGAGGATAGTTGGAGGAAGAAAAGATACTGGTCATCGTTTTAAAAAATGATAAAGCAAAAAAAAAGAAAGAAAGAAAAAGAAAGAGCTGTATTTAAGAAGGTGGGCATATTGTGAAACAGTGTGTGTGTGTGTTCCTTTGGGGGCTTGCCTCGCATAGTTTAGATGATGCGGAACACGTTTCTGCTGTTCGTGGGCCCCTAAGGATTGTTCAGACAACCGTATATATGTTACTAGAGTTTCCTCCGTATGGACACTTGCAAATGAGTAAGCAAAAGCCTTGTCTCTACTGTTATTTTTGTGTAGGTTTAGAGCTAACTTTGCAGACATAATGCATATGCAGCCTGAGGTGCCATGGCCTGTAGATGAGGAAAGACGTGGCCACATTGAGTTGTTGGCAAGTCCTGCCCCAGCTCCCTCCTGCTCGGTGCACCTGCGCCACGCGGCGGAGGAGACGGACAGTGGAGCCCCGGGCTCAGAAAGGGCCGGGCCAGCCCCAGCGGGGTCACGCGGCAGGCCAGTCTTCCCTGATGCCCTTTCATCTGCTCTCCCGTGGCCTTGCTCCACCCTCCCAACCCATCTCCTGCCTTCTGAAGGAGGCACTTTTTGTCACATGTCTTACTGACCAACATGTTCCTAAAATTCTACACGAGCACCCGAGCCTTTGTCAGAATCTCCGACGGACGCAAGAGGTGTGAGCCGAGCCCCTTTCCTCTCGGCTCTGTGGTGGAGAGGAGGTGCGGAGTGGTCTGTTCCCAAATTCCAGGCGAACGGAGGATCCTGGGCATCCGGTGGCTCGCAGACTGTGATCAGCGGTGCTTCAGCGGTTTGCACCTATTCACAAGCACAAACAGAAGAGAGACGTCACGGCCTCAATGTGGACGTTCCCTTCCTTGTCAACAAGCGAAAATCAGAGTTCGGTGTCTACTAGTGAACACGTGACTCTTATACTTCGAAGCCCCTCCCTCTGAAAACAGTTGCATTGAAAAATTAAAAGATTCATTACCGTCATTCGCTTGTGCTGGTTTGAGAGGATTGGCCATCTGTTACTATGGACACATTACCACAGACTTCCTGCCTCCAAAGAACAACCTTGTTATCTCCCGGTTTCTGAGGGTCAGAAATGCAGACATGAGCTGGGTCTTCTCTTTCAGGGGCTCTCAGTCAAGGTGTTGTCTGGGCTGTGTCTCATCCGAAGGCTCAGTTGGGGACGGAGCCACTGCGGAGCCCATTCATGTGGTTGTTGGTGGGACTGAGGTCCTCGAGGGCTGGAGGCTGGAGGCTGGAGGCAGCCCTCAGTTCTTCTCCCAAACAGCAGCTTATTCACTGGAGCATGCTCACCCCAACATTTATGGACAGAACGGTGTATAAGGATGTGTCGTAACCCGCGGGCCGGGGCCGCTCGTCCCCGGCCCTGACAGGGATGCCCCATCCATTTTGTTTTGTTTATTAAATGCCAGTCACTTGGTATAGCCCTCACAGAAGGGGAGGAGATTCCCCACAGCATGAGGAGGGCGCTGGAGCCATTGAAGACCGTCTTTGAAAGTCGCTACCCCAGCAATGTCTGCCTGCACCCCAGTCCTTGGAGAAAAGCAGAACGCCTTCCTTGTGGTTCAGTTGCCTCCCCTCAGGTCTCTGTGAGGGACGCGCTGCCCACCTCGCATGCTCACACTGGCATCATCGCATGAGAGCAGAGACACTCGAGGGCTTCCCGTGTGAGCCTCTCTTAGTCTGGAAAGAGCTAGAAGGGTGCAGGCACTAAGGAAGTAGGAGTCCAGCCTCAGCGGATGCCAGAGAATGCTTCGTCATGATCAGAGACAGATTCCAAAGGTCTTGAGACATTTGCCATCAGCACTGGCACATGGCTGGGGAGTTTATGCACTGCAGTAATCCCCGTAAAACCCTCTATCTTTAATTATCCAACCCGCAGAAACTCTTAAAATGGATGATTAAGTGGGAGATAATGAATGACTTTCCATGCAAACCTGCACATTTGCCAGTGGAAATCATTGGCTGGCTGGAGACTGTGTCTCCTAATCTTCCAGGAGGCTTGGGAACCTCCTGCTTCTGAGATACCCAGGTGCCTTGATCCGCAGCATGCCAATCCTGAGCCCCACTCTTGGCTCCATAGGTCGGCCTCCCCGGGAAAGGCGTGGATGCCTGCTGGAGCTGCAAGCCCACACGGGCACCCCTCAGCTGCCAGCAAATACTGGCCCCGGTGGCCGGGAAGGGGCACCGTTACTGTGGACACCAGCAAAGGCCGGAGTGTCTTGCTCCCCACAACCCAGGAAAATCCTGAAACTGACTTTTCTCACACATAATAAGTCTTTGCTTTAGACTTTGAGAGTGAGTGTTCCCTTTGGGAAGATTAGCCTGTTTCTCTGCTTCTTGTCCAATGGAAACAAGTGTGTGTGTGTGTGTGTGTGTGTGTGTGTATGTGTGTGTGTGTTTATATATATGAGAGAGAGAGAGGAGGAGAGGAGAGGAGAGAAAAAACGTGAGACGGCTAAAGAAAATGGCTGTTATTAAGCTGTGCTGTCTTGGCCCAGAATTCACACCCCGACAGTAATCCGTGATAACTCCAATGTTCCCATGCCAACAGCATTTTTCACAGAACTCAAGCAATTCTAAAATGTGTCTGGAACTACAAAAGACCCCGAATCGCCACAGCAATCCTGAACAAGACCGAAGCTGGAGGCCTCACAGTCCTGGACTTCAGGCTGCCTTACAGAGCTGTAATCATCAGGACAGTATGGTACCGACACAAAGACAGACACTTTGATCAAGGAACTGACGGAAAAACTCAGAAATAAACCCATGATTCTGTGGTCAATGGATCTATGACAAAGGAGGAAAGAATATCCAATGGAAAAAAGTCTCTTCAGCAAATGGAGCTGGGAGAACTGGGCGGCGACCTGCAGAAGAACAAAACTAGACCACTCTCACACCACACACCAAATAAACTCGGAATGGATGAAAGACCTAAATGTGGGGCCTCAAAAACACAAAACTCTAATGTTCCTGACAAAGGGCCGTGAAGGGTCGGAGCACCTTCTGGGATTAGCCGGCTAAACACAGGAGCCACGGCTCTGCCACACAGACCAGTTCAGTTCAAGACAAACGCACCAGGAATCAGAAATGCGATGTGTCTGCCCACCGATTTTCGGGAGAAGGCCTCATATATATTTTTTATTCATAGATCTTATCCTCAATGGCACCTCTTACTACACAAAAGGCAAGAAAAGGTGAAGACTTCACTCCAGTGGACAAACCAACGATCCTACTTTGGTAATGTAGGTATCGAGGTCGGAAGCCACCGGGTCACTAATGTAACTTTCCAGCGACTTCCTCTTTATTCCCTTCTGGTTAATCACCGGACAGTCATTAACTCACAGACTCCAGTTGTGATTACATTTTTAATGTAGCCTGAGCTACGTTTTGCTCAAAACCACCTTGCTGGCGTAGATGGCCCCGAGGCAGGGTCTGAGCTGCCCTGCCCTGTCGTGAGCACAGCCCTGTCCCGTGGCGGCCGTGGTGAGCCGCTGCTCGGGTACAGGATGCGGGGCCACCCTCTCGTGGTCCTCCCCCTGCATCCACCTGTCAGGCAGCTGGAAGGACTCTGGCCCTCCTTTCGTCCCCAAGCCCCTCCCCAGCACTTAGGCCGCTTTGCAGACAGAGGAGAAGCGTCTTCGCAGCAAGGCTCTGGCCCCCACGAGGCGCACAGCGGGGCCCCGGCTCTCCAGGCCTCCTTCCTGCTCACTCGTCATGGCTCGCCGGCCGCCAATGACGCCCGGGCCACGGCAGCGAGGGCAGGGCCGACCAGTAGCTGCGAGGAGGCGTCTGCTGCGTGCACCTGGGGCAGTGGGGGACATGCTGGTCTTCAGCAGGACCTGAGGCCTGAGCCTCTGCACCCCAGTCGCCCACGGAGCACTGAGCACTTAGTAAGTGCAGGCACGAGGCTCCGTGGCCAGAGACGGGAGGAGAGAAGCCTTCCCTCAGGGGCGTCTGGCCCGTGGGTTGCTGATGCGTGCGTCCATCGCCGGGACAGTACACGGCGTTTTAGGGCCCCTCAGTGGGCCACGCGCAGCCCCCCTGGGAGCGCGTCCTGTGGAAAGTGCCGTGCGGCCAGCTGACTCTGCAGCCCAGAGCACCACGGCCACGCACCGCAGACCGGCGGACGGAGATGCCCCCGCCACAGGCTGGGGGCCGGGCGTCGGAGATCAGGCTTTCGCCCCCCGAACAGCCTCATTTTACCATAATAGCCGCTTTACGGCCTGTCTCCAAACGCAGCTGTGTCCTGCGGTTAGGTGTCAACATACCAGTGGGAGGGGGCACAATTCAGCCCCGGATACCAGGGTTTCTAAGGAATGGTAGATGTGTAGGCAGAGAGGATGGCGTTATGTTTCTGGCACACGGGCCACAGGCGCAGACACGACGCAGGACGGTTGGGGGCTCGGGGTGCGGGAGCAGGGCCGCCCCCTCGGAGGGGAAGAGCCTCCCTTGGCCTCTGATAAGGAAAAAAGTCTTTTTTTCTTTTGCAACTGAGGCGTTTTTCAGAGGAAGGCTTTAATAAATAGGCTCACATGGCTTGATACCCATTTATAAGAAGACACTAAAACAAAAATTAAAGGTAAAACACCTATTCTATCAACATATAATCTGTTTCAACTTAGGCTAATGACAGTCTGCGGACCCGTCATTTGTGGCCCAGAGGCGAAGCCGACCCTGGACAGGGAGAGTGCTCGGCTCAGGCGTTTCTCCTGCCGGGAGGGTCCCAGCCTCTGGAGCCGCTGAGAAGACAGGGTCGCCAGGGGGTCTGTGCCCTCGGGGCGGAGCCGGTGCCACCCGGCCCGGCTCCAGCAAGGCCCGAGCCTGCCGCCTCGTCGCTCGGAGCACCGATGTGCCTCTGTTTTTAAACCAGCGGGCCGACAGCTCGCCTCCCGAGATCACGCTCCTCTGCGCTCGCGGCAGGGGCCCCGGGCCAGCGGCTGGTGGGCGGAGCGGTCAGCGCCCGGGGCCTGCTCTTCGTGGCCGTGTCTGTCCCCGACCCTCACCCGAGTGAGATCGCAGCACACCACGCGTGTGCACGTACGGTCACACACCGCGCACCTCGTGTGTGCTGTGTGTGCGTGTGCCTGTGGATTCGGGGTTGTGAGGGCCACCTGCCTCCGGAGGAAAGACGACCATCCCAGAGTCAGAGCCCCCCTCTGAGGGCGCCCTGCGGCGGCCACCACTCCCCTGCGTTGACAATCTTTAGCTAGGCATGGTGATCGATGGGAAGCCTCACGGAAAAGGAAGGTCTTGATTTTAGCCTCTTCTTTGCCGCTGGAGCCCAAGCACATGACAGTTCTGACATCCGGCTCTCAGCGAAGCACCATGGACCCTGACACTGCTAACGCCACGGTGACGTCCATGACGTCGGGGGCTCAGGGTGGGGGCCTGGCCCCCAGAGTGCAGGGTGGAGTGCGAGATTCATCGGCCTCAGTAGCGTGACCCTGCCCGCTCCCTGCAGAGTGCGCATCAGCGTCTGGGACGGAGGGGAGCGCGGGGGAGGGGGAGTTTCTGTGCGAAGAGGCGCAGAAGACCAGGAGGCCAGGAGGGAGACGTCGGCCATGAGCACAGGACGCCAGGAGCCCCATCTCTGAACAGGAATGAAGCCCTGGACTTGAATTCCGGGCACGTCAAGATCCTGCAGCAGCCCCTCGTGTCCTGGAGGCCTGGCACGCCGTTACGTTGTGTTTCTTGGACACGTGGGTTCCCGGGGAGCCCACAGGGGTGGGGCGGCCCTCGCAGCACGTGGTGTTTGGGATACTTGGGCTCGCGGCCTCGTCCCCTAGGTGTTCCTCAGTCCTCTCCCCTGCTTGTCCACTGCGCATAAGAGAGCAGAAGAAACTCTAAAATAGACAAGCCCTGTTTTCCGGAGTGTTCCTTGGTGTCTGCTCGCACCCTGGAGGAGTCGTGTCAGGCGCCAGGAGCACACACGGGGAACCCGCTGCACCGATGCAGCCGTGGTCACCGCACAGCCTGCAGGGCAGCGTCTCTGGGGACGAACGGGGCTGCGAGCGTGTCCCCCCAGGCTCCTGGCGGCAGGCGCGGCCCTCGGCCCTCTGGGACTCCCGGTGCGAGTGGGTCTGGGTGCTTACAAGATGGAGCTCTTGCAGATGCGCTGTGCTCTGCGGGAAGGGGGTGGAATGGAATCGGTGGGGGAAGGCTGGTGAGAAGGACTTCCCGAGTCAGGCGAGTAGTTCGGCCAGGATCCGAAGGGCAGCCCCGGGCGGAGCAAGGACAGCGTGCGAGTCACCGTCCCGGCCCTGCTGTGGGCCGTGTGGGCGGGGGCGGTGCCCCTACGGACCTTACCGGGGACAGGTCAGAGCCCCTCCCCCCACAACATAGGACAACACTGCCAGAAGGAGCCCGGTCCACCCAGACGTCCCGGGCAGACCGTCAGAATGAGTTCATGTCTGAGGCTCGTGAAGGGACAGGGTTATGGGGACAGTGACAAACTAAGCATCACGGCTGTCAGAGCCCGAAGGGAAGGCCGTCTCAGGCCCTCGGCAGCTGTGGCCTCCAGCAAGTAACTCTCCGGGACTCGGGTTTCCATCTTGGAGACGGGACAGTAAGACCTCCTGCCACGCTGGCCTAGGGCCACTGGGCCGAGGCAGGTGACACAGTGCAGGCTGAGAGACACCGCACCTGTCAGCAGCTGATGCCTGACTTCAGGGGACAAACCAGGACAACATCCAGACACAATCACGGAATCAGATACACTGGTCTACCGTGAGATTCTGCCTTCTGAACACTTCGCTTAGGTTGGAGAATATTTATCAAATATGCAAATGATACAAAATTAACACGTCGCATAGTTAATCGAGTCTCAAAAAGATTGCAAGAGCTTTAAAGAGTACCGTGTCTTTGGGCAGCAATTCCGCTTTCATCAATTTACACTAAGAAAATAATCAGATGCACAAGTGATTGACGAGCAGGGCCTTCCTGGCACGTTGATCAGGACTACATAACAGCGAGAGTATCGAAGTGTCCAACAACAAAGGCTTTGTCAAATAAACTGTGGTATATCCCTCAAACAAAATACACATGTCTGCGTACACAAGAATTGTCGTGAGGTTTACTGTGTGTTATCAAGTGAACAGTGTACGGTATAAATACATCAGGCTTATACCTTATGTGCTCGGGCTTCCAAGAGGGAGAGCAAGAGTGAGAACAGACAGGACAATGCGATGTGGCATACTGTGGGCCATATTTATTTCCTCATCTATACTTTATTTCTCAAATTTCCTATGAGAAATAGAGGGAGCTTCAAACATCTCCGCAGCCTCTGATGGGAGAAAAATATCACAGGAAGCGGAAAATGAGACCATGCAATATTCTGCAGATAGGTCTAAGTCTAAAAAACTTTATCAAAGACAAAACCAAAAAAGAGGGGCGCCTGGGGGGCTCAGTCGGTTGAGTGACTGACCTAGGCTCAGGCCATGACCTCACGACTCGTGGGTTCGAGCTCCGCCTTGGGCTCTGGGCTGACAGTTAGCTCAGGGCGTGGAGCCTGCTTTGGATTCTGTCTCCCTCTCTCTCTGCCCTTCCCCATTCGTGCTCTGTTTCTCTCTGCCTCTCAATAATAAAAAATGTAAAACAACAACAACAACAAAACTAAAAAAAATAAGAGGAAAACGTCATTAAGAAATTATTTTGTAAGAGGTTTCATCTTGGCATTCTATAATCTTAGTACAAGTTATCAACAAGACTTAAATTCTCCAAAAATATATTTTTAAGCCTGTTCTCTGTTATTTATTTTGTCAGGCAAAGGCAGCTTGGACACGTCTAAAGAACTATGTCAGTTTTGGTGCCACATCCGAGGAGGAGGGCTGCGGAGCTGGGCTTGGCTAGAAAAACCGATGGTGAACATTCTGGAAAGCATGCTGTGGAAACTGGGAAACAGTGCTGAGGCTTGTGCAGGGGCGGAAAGGTGCCTTTGGGTGGTGGAGAGCAATGGTGATGTCCACACAGGGATACCGCTGTGGGAGGAGAGAGCCTGGAAAGTCAACAGTCACAGCACGTCCACGGAAAGTCCTTAGGAGTCAGGGCCAGTCACGGCTGGAGTTGGCCACTTCACATGAATCCAGCTAAGCCACAAGGTTCTGGGGTAGGTAGTCCAAAAAGACTTGATTGGAAATCTTTCCAGAAAGAAATATGAAGCTAATTGTAGGAAAATACATATTCGCTCTTCTAGTTAATAAAACATGGCATAATTGGAATTATGTGCTAATTTTTTTAAACATTTATTCATTATTGAGAGAGAGATGGAGTGTGAGTGGGGGAGGAGCAGGAGACAGGGAGACACAGAATCCGAAGCAGGCTCCAGGCTCCGAGCTGTCAGCACAGAGCCCGACGCGGGGCTCGAACCCACAAACAGTAAGATCATGACCTGAGCCGAGGTCGGATGCTCAACCGACTGAGCCCCCCAGGTGCTCCTAGGCTAATTTTTAAAATAATGAATCAAGGGTTGATTCCTCCAAAGCTGTATGATAACACAGGACAGAACATTCTCTACTTCTCATTCGAATTTCTTAACACCATCAAAATAGACTCATTTACGTTCAAATCATTCTCCTCCGGGGACACATTCTGTCCTCATTCTTCCCATCTTCTTCCCTCAGGACTTGTCGGTGGGACGCGCCCATGCTGGGGCTCGTGAAGGGTGGCGGTCTCCTCGTGAGGTGGCTGGCTCTCCCACGCCCCTTCACGGCTGGGAATCCACCTTCTGCGTCATGTTTTCAGTGTCCCCTTGGAACCGGTTTGCACTGTATTTGCCCTTATTGCCGGACGTCTGTGACATCAGGCTGTCACTGACCACTAGGCCAAGAAGACCGACCCCACGGACGGAAGGCGCAGAGCAAGTGCTGTGGGCATGGGGGGTTTCCGGCTCCTGGCGGCCCCTGGTGGGGTCTGAAATCCCGGAGCTGCAGGAGCTCAGGGGTGGAGCACAGGGGAGCAGGATGCGCCGCACTCGGCAAGACAGGGGACTCGTGTGAGGGGACCCATCCCGGTACCGGGGCTGGCGAGCAGTCTCGGTGGGGGGGTGCTTCACGCTTGCGTCTCTGAGACCCCGGTGGCCACGTGTATTTCAGAAATCAGAGGGCTCAGGTTTTAGGAAGGCAGTAACAAGCCCAGGAGATGAGGGGAAGCACCCCAGAATCAAGCACATGATTACTTCTGCAGTGAAACATGAATATTCACATTAAGTGGAATAAATAATGACTAAAAATAGCCTCCTCTCTGTGCAGGACAGAATTTAACACTAAATGAGCAAGAAGAGCGTTTGGGGTTTGCGGTCGGGTTTGGAAGTAGGGGCTGCGGGCTGTCCTGGGGACCTCAAGGCAGGAGGACCCGGTGGGCAGCTCAGGCTCCCCGCCGCTGCTGGTGGCGTCGGGTCTGTGGGTCTCAGTGCATGGTGCTCTCCTCCAGGCCGGCCCTGATGGCGTGGGGACCAGGGCCAGTCTGTCCACGTCTCCGGAGAGCCCCGAGAAGCCCGCACAGCCACAGCTTTGGGAACCCAGCCGGTGAGGAAAACGCCCTCCACGTGTTTCTGGAAGCAATCCGACCAATTCTGCGCTTCTCTGACATGCACACGTGTCTTAATCTTCTGAGTTTCTGTGCAGCTCACTTAGGGTGAGATTCTGAGCTACTCATAGGTGATCAATAAGCATTTCTGGGGTGAATCCTCAGCTGAGTTTTGCTGAGTCAGGAGAGAAAAGCAAAGTGGCCTGGGCACTATGGATGGCCCGTGAGGCTCAGAGAAGGCTGAAATAGGGACGGAGGTGGTAAGTCAAGAAGAATCCTGCTTAAAGATGTAAAGGCTGTGGTCAGCCCCCGGTGTCCCACTCCAGGTGGGCTTTTGTGGGTTCATAGCCACCCCGAGTACCTCAGAGAGAAGAAACAGAAAACTGTTCACTGACCCAAGAAGCAGGTGACTGTGCCTAGGGGTCCTCTGGTGCCCCTGCTCTGCCCTGAGCACTGTGCCACGGGGGCTGGCGAGGCAGCGCCGGGCAGTGGGGGCCGAGACGGCCCTCATTTGTATCACTGGCCAATTTCCACGGCATAAATACACTCACCAATTCAGGGTACTGAAGGCTGAACAGCCAGCTCCCCGAGTTCCTGAACAGTCACAGCTCCGGCCAGCGGGAGCCAGCCTCGGCACTGCCGGGGCGCCCCCGGAAGTCTTGAGTTTAAAGAGGTGTTGGCGGGACCCAGAAGACACAGTGAGTGGTGCCGGAAGCCACCAGCTCCTCGCTTAGATTTGTGGTCTCGACGAACTTGCTGGATGAATTTGCTCCACCGGGGCTGGGAAGACGGCCTCCCTCATGCTTCCAGCCTCGCATTCTAACCTTCGGGCCGCCGCACACTGTGAGTCCCAGGAGGGGGTGGTGGCTCCCCTGTCACACCCGGGACCCCTGCTTCGCTGCCCCGCATCACCAGCCTCAGACCCCGGAGCCAGTTCCGGGCTTCCCTCAAGCATTCTGTCACTTTTCCGCAGGCTCTCGCTTCTGCTGTATCGGGAGCTTGAAACATGTGCTTTCAGGGTAATTTTGGAAATGGCGAATTATTTTCTGACTACTGAGGAGTTGACCAGATCTGTGCTTGGACAAGTGGTAACATCGAATCTTCGTCTTCTGTGACACAGTTTTGAATCAGGTCCTCCTCAAGGGCCCCGTGGGGGAGACAGGCGATCACCATGCAGGGTTCTGCCTCCGCTGCCATGGTGTATGGGGGGCGGGGCGTGTGGAGACAGATGACCTCGTCCCGGGGGACCGCTCCCCGAGGACGGGTCAGCTGCCACACTAGTCTGCCTCTAATGCTCTGACTTCAGAAAGAGAATCGGTCAGACCCAAGAGCCCTTCTCTGCCCTCCGGGGGGAGGTGGGCGGTGGGTGAGTGTCTGCCGACCTGGGTTCAAATCGTGGCTCCTTCCCATCCCCCGGGCACATTGCCCCCTCTCGGTCTGCTTGTTGTGATCGGAATGGAATCACCCTAACAAGAGGTTGTAAGGTTCATGTGAGTTTGGGCATATTTTATTGTCTCTTAAGGCAGGTCCTGACAGAGAAACGCAGTCCGCACCGGCTCCAGAGAGCAACGTGAGCTCCCAGACACTTGCGTGTCCGGGAGTCAGATCGCTACAGCACCAGCAGAAGCAGAAATACAGTCGGAAAAGGGGCTGGGCCGCTGGGGGCTCCGTGCTGCCCGGTGAAGGGGCCCCTCCTTCCGGCGGACACGTTTTGGGCGGAGCGTCAGCCTCACGGGCCGGCAGGTTACCGGGCGGGGAGCGCCCGGCCCGGAGACCCGAGCTCGGCACCCACGTCCTTACCCGTAAGGTGAGGGGCACCCCAGCGCCTGCCCGTGGCTGTCGTGGGGATCAGGGCGCTGGCCTGCGCCGGAGCCCAGCCGGTGGGGACGCTCCCGCAGGCCCTCCCAGCGTCATCAGAAGCTTTGGCCGGCCGAGCCGAGGATGGACTTCTCAAACCTTCTCTGTCCACAACGTGGGAGGAAAACACAGAAGGCACCGAGCTTGATCAGGGCTGAAACTGCTCCCTCGGGATTACGACCAAGGGCTGGATCCCTAGTGATTTTTTAAAAATTTACAGCTTATTGTCAAGTTGGTTTCCGTATAACACACAGTGCTCTTCCCCACAAGTGCCCTCCTACTGCGCTCAGGGCTGGTGCGTGAATCCAGACTGAATCAAGGAGACGGGTTGGGGTGGTGCAGATTCATACTAAAATCTGTGGGCAAACTTGTGGGCAAAACAGGAAAAGCCTGAGTCTTTCTGTACTCGTCTCCTTTAATAAAGACTTGTCACTTCCCCCCCCTCACTTCTTATAACCGTTTTTCCTCGGACACTGAATGTTTTTCCGACACATTATCAAGAACGTGTTTGGCATCTATGACAAAGGTGCTTATGATGTAAACTTTAGACACATTGCCTCCAACTTCTGTCTGTAAATGGAGAAATGAGACAGAGGTGTTTTGATCAATGAAGGGAAGTCTGCACATAGGAGCGCCACTGTGCTCACGCAGAAGAGACTTAAAGCAACACATCTGAAGTTCAAACGGATGTGAAGATTTGGAGACCCAACTGTGAAAATAACAAGTGCACGCCAAACCCAAGTGTCTGGAGCCCCAGGCTCCCAGCAGCCGAGGGAGTGAGGGGCGCTGGCCGGGGACCTGGGCAGAGTGGGTTCACGCTAACTCTCATTCCCTTTTCATGGTTTGGTTATTAATGATGAGGGGGGGTCTTATTTATCAGTGATTTGGTTTGGTTATGAATCACAGCCATAATCATTGAGGAAGCGTTTCTTTTCTTTGTTTTGTGATTATAGGTAGCCCGAGGCTAAAACAAGAGCAAACTGTGACATTATTATTACTATTATTATCACTTTGGCATTCAACAATGGAAGTATCTGGTGGGCTTGTAGGATTTCTGGACCTTGCCAGTGGAGCGCTGCCTAGAGCTGAGTGAGGGAGTCAGACTTAGTTCAGGCCCCTGGCACCAAAGTTCAACTGTGAACTCAATGATGTCAGAGCTCAAATTTCTGAGAGCATGATTTTTTACTGGCGTTTTGGATATCAGAGATTTTCTAATGTTAAATGCAATCAATTCAGCACCTAACTGATCATTTTGATTCTTGGTACCTAGTCGGGCATTCATGGGAAGGAGCCGAAGCCTCTGAGATTTTCGCTAAGTACTGTCGTCGGCTCGCCTTCGCCGGTCAGTCCTGAGCTGCTCTTGCGGAAGTGGGAGGCCTGGCCTGGGCCCGCGTGCCCCTCTGTGTCTGGCAGAGGGCACGGCAGCTGCACTTGACTTCGCAGAGATGCCGACGGCAGTGTCCCCCGGGGGGTGGAGGGGCCCCGGCCCCGGTGGCCCGGAAGGGCTCTGGTTCTTCACGAGTTAACTGGCGGCCCCATAAATAAATGATGGAGGCGTTTTCAGAGCACTTCGCAAAGAACAAGAATGGCGGAAAATATCTCGAGGCTGTCAGATCGCATTAAAGCCCGACTGCCCGCCGCGCTCTGTGGGGAAAACTGACAAACTGCACTTCTTGTCGTGTTTTAAAACATATTTTCCTGATTGGCTGCTTGGAAAAGAAATTCATCCATGACTGTTTTCTTGCTCTGAAGCAGTGATCTCCTTGGTCTTCATACACTATGTATGGTTCGGTCAGGAACATATTTCACAGACATAAATATCATCCATTAGGGCCTTTAAAAGTGAAGATAATATCATTTTTAATGTGGATTCCATTATGGAGAAAGCTGTGCAGGATGGGAAGCTCTGTCTCAGCACCATCTGCCCGTCTTGGCGAGATCCTCCTTGCCACTCGTAATGCGGGCGCCCCCGCCCCTCCCCCAGAGCCGTAACCTTCAGGTCCTTCCCCGTGGAAGCCGGGCTATGTGTTTGGGCAATTGCACTAAGGAAGTGATTTAGGACATTACAGGCCAAGAAAAGGAGGAAAAAATCAATATCCATCACCATCAGATGGAGGTCTTGTCACCACGGCTGTGAACTAGAACCCTCTTTCCCCACGGTCTCCTGCGTCTCCATCGCGGATCCCCCCGGGGAACGAGCCCCTTCCCCTAAACCCACGGGGCACGATGGGCTGAAATCAGCCACGCTTGGTGGAAAGAGAGCCCCGAGAACACACTGTCTCCCCAGCTCTGCCTACAGCCTCCCACCATCTCGTCCGTCTGCCTCTGACTCATTTATTCCCCGACACGTGCGGTGGGTATTTACCAAGCACCTACTGTGTGCCCGGCGCTGTTCTCCGGTCCCCGCTTTAGCACGACCTAATCCAAACGTCCCCCGCCATCTCACACTGCAAGCATAAGACAGCACGCGGTAGGGTGGCGTTTTGTAATGTTCAGTGTATCCAACACGATTTACAATCAGTGCATCCAATCTTCTGCTTACTCAACAATATTTACTGCATCTCACTCTCTAAAACCTTTCCTGTAGGGCAGACTCAACTGTAAGCTGTGGTCTCTTGCAGGGTAAAATGGCACCTCAGGTCCTGGGGGGACATAGGAGGGAACAACCCGTATAAACAATGAAGTCACTGAGACCAGTGGGCTCTGGTGGGCATGAAAGGTCTGGGCAGGAAGGGGTCATGGCCAAGAACTCAGTTCCTATGAGGACACATGTGGATGCCAGAGCGGGCGGATACCAGGGTCCTCGGTGGGTTGGGCAGGCAGCTCCTATGCCTCTTAGCCCTTGGCTGGGACAGCACTGCCCCTGGGCCATGGGATTGAGTAGCAGAAATCAAGGTCCCATATCTGGGATCCAAGGAAATACAGAGCCAGACCTGGAGTCTGGGAGAGAGTATGGAAGCTTTCCCCAAACCTTGTGTAACAAGGTCCAGAAACCCAGCAACAGAAGAGTCACGTGGCCACATGGACGGACGGGTGAAAGGACAGACTTCACTTCTCGCTTCTACTCTCTCTCCCTGTGGCATTCTCGTTCTGTTTTCCAGCCACGGAGAACAAAATTGTTGATTCCAAAAGAGGATAGCAATCTGCACCAGAGACTTTGCTTTCCCCTCTGATCTCAGCCTTTCTCCGAAGATAAGGACCAGAAATTGCCCCAAAATTCTCACTGGAGGACCAGCCAAGACCTGGAGGATCACATCTGGTAACGTTCGGTTCCGAGCTCACCCCCTTTGCCCCCACAGAGAAAGGAAAGCCCCCGGGTCTGGAGGGATGTGCCGAGATCCGGGCGTCTCCTGTTTCTCATTTTGGAACCTAGGAGGATGTTGCTGACCCCTGGGGATCTTTGCATGACCCACCAAAAGGGGGCTTTGCGGAAAGCAGGCAAAGGAAGGCCTTGGGAGTGCGGTCGGATTGGAGAGCCTGTCCGCTGGAACCCGCCAGCGTCCAGGCGGCCGGCTGCCCTAGTGTCCCCCGTGCAGCCCAGAGCTGAGGCTGCCGTGAACTGCCTGCTCCAGCCGAGCTCGGCCCAGGAGGAAGGTCCCTCCTCAGGCGCTCTGCCTCCCTCCCTCCCTTCCCCCGTCTCCCGGGACAATCCTGAGGCCATGGCTTCTCTGGGCGGAGCCTGTGTGTTAGTTTATGTTCTGCTCTTGTGGGGGCTGCCCGACTTGGCCTGAGCGGGGCGGCGGGGCTCAGGGGCGTCTCTCTGGGCGCCGCCATCACGTGTCTGGGCCCCGGCTGTCTTCTGTCTGCCTGCCTGTGCTCAAGGTCCAGGGTCCATCCTGCGCTCACCCAACAGATACGGCATGCGGCTGGGAGTTAAGACCCGGTGGTGGACCCCATCGGGCGCACCGGCCCCCCGACGGCCGGGAAGTCGGGTCTGCCTCCTCAGGGGGCAGGCCGAGGTGCTGGTGGGCTGCGGCAGTCGCCAGCGGTGGGGTGCTCCCCTCGGCCGCCCCGCACCGTTTCACCCTCGTTCTTGCCGCTGCCCACCCCCCCGCATGACCCACTCTCCTTCGTGCCCCTGCATGGGGGTTAACTTTCTCACGCGTGGAGGAAACCCCCAAGTCCCAGGCGGCTGCCCCCCCTCCCGTCCCCCACTGGCATCAGGGACCTTGGGTCCCCAAGTCCAGGGCCTCTGGCTCCGCATTCTGGCATCTGTTCTTGCGCAGCTCTGCCCTGATGGACGGCACCTTAGAGAAACAATGTTCCCAGCGCCCATCACACTATGGTTTTTAGAAGTGCACAGGAAGAGGAAAAAGAAAACACCCTTATTTTATTTTATTTTTAGAGAGAAAGAGATAAGTGAGCAGGGGAGGGAGGGGCAGAGGGAGAGAGAGAGAGAGAGAGAGAGAGAGAGAACCTAACGCAGGCTCCAGGCTCGGCAGAGTCTGATTCGGGGCTTGATCCGATGACCCTGGGATCATAACCTGAGCTGAAATCTAGAGTTGGATGCTTCACTGACTGAGCCACCCAGGTGCCCAGAAAGTTCTTTTCAAGTCATATGAGGCAGCAGGGAAGGTCAAACAGAAGCAAGCGGACCCTTGCCTGGCTGGCGGCCAGGCTGGGCAGGTGTGTGGCGCAGCCAGCCCTCTCTTCCGTCTCTCCGTTTGCTTCCGCAGCTGGGTGCTGTGCGTGGTCCGGGTCGGGCTCCCTCCGCGGACCGTGGCGCTGTCTCCCCGCATTTCTCATCCAACACACTAACACAAGGCGCCCCCGTGGGGCCTGCGGATTCCACCCACACCCCCCACTCCCGTCTGGGGGCAGAAATACGCCTCCCTTTTCCTTGGGTGTGAAACTCCCCCAGGGAACCGTCGATCACCTCAGTGGTCTGGTGGCAGAGTACGTGTGCAGTTCCGTGCGGGGGAGAAATCCCGTCCCTGGAAGAAACCTCCTGTCCGGGGCACTGGACACTCCGGAAGTCAGAGCTCATACCTGCAGGGATGGAAGCGCATTTCTGAGAACTTTCCAGGGGATTTAATCCCGAGACAGCCATCACCGCTTCCACCAGCGCTGCGTACGCTGTCAGGAGCAGGCCGGCGGGAGGTGCTGGCAGCAAAGTGGCCTCTCGGCTGGGGTCACGTGGCCGCCTGAGTCCCAGTCTTCTTTCAAGTAAGTCGGGTTACAGAAGGACAGGCCTGAGGTGCTGGAGGGCCCTGTGTGCCTCTGGGCCCTCAGGTAACACTTAGGCAAGGAGGGCCCAGGAAAGAACCTAAGGCACCTTAGATCCAGACACGACTTTGCCCATGGAGGCCCCGGTGGGGATCTCCCTGGGCAGCCCAGCAGCCACTGGGTGGACGGCTTGGGGCTGTGAGCAGGGCCACAGAGCGATGAGGTTAGTCTGGTCTTGTAAAGCAGAGTCTGTGTCTGGTGCAGCCATGGAACCGGAGCGCCCGTGGGGACCCTCAGGAGAGAAGCAGAGGTGGAGGGAGCCAGGAGACCTAGCCGTGGGGGCGCGTGGAGGACAGCAGGGTTCCGGCCTCTCCGTGTGATTTGCTTGAGGAGCATGACAAGTGCCAGGTATGCTGGCCCGCAGGCCCAGGAGCCCGGCAGGCTGGCCGGGGATGGAACACAGAGCTGGTGGAGCCTCACTGGGGGGGGGGGGGGGGGTGCTCACACTCTCTCCTGAGGGACTTTCTCCTGTCCCCTTTCATGGTCACCTTCATGAGAAAAACCACGCGGTGCCAACGTTTTACTATTGGAGAGCAGACACGTTATCCATCTGTCCCCTCTCACGTGGAGTCTTTTCTCCAAAAGCTTCTCTCCTAATGGAACAAATTACCCCTAGTTAAAAGAAATTTCAAATACTATTGCCTGGTAGAAGAATCTAGAAGCATGAGTCGTGTTAGATCATACAGAAGGTCTCTAATTTGCCTTTGTCTGAGTCTGGCTGGGCCTTTAGCCTTCTAGGGTCGACCCAGGCCCCACGGGCGTCTGGGTGGTTGGCCGGCGTAAGGGCCTGCTTCGGGGGCAGCGAGCGAGGCTCAAGCCGGACACGGTGAGTCAGGGAAGAATGTTTGGTCCTTCTTCAAACAGGATATCAAACTTTCCCCCAAATAACCCTTACCCTGAAGGCCATGCATGCCTCTCCTCCTGGACACCCTTTGTGCATTCCACATTTGCCTTAATTCCAGTCGCTTTGCATGTCGGAAATAAATAAGGAGAACAAAGTAAGGTATCGACGAGATGCACGGAGGCTGAGCGTTTGAGCAGTAAAAGCCCCCATGAAGGACCAGAGGTCACCTGGAACCGAACCCTCTAAGCTGCACCCCCTGGACGGTCAGACTTACCAGCCCCTTTCTTTGTGGGACAGAATCGAGCCATCCGGCGGTGAGGATGGCCCGGCCACAGGCTGCTCTGAGCGTCAGGACCTCACTCGTCAGAGGCGGCGTAATTACTGCCCCTCTGAAGTTTTAAGGATAACGTAATTGTCCGTGAGCTAGAACACCGTCCTGAGCGGGCCCTGCACTCGCTGCCTTTCTCCATTCAGTCATTTAAACCCTGTATTAGAGCCCCAGGAAACCACATTTCAACTGCCCTCTTGATTCCTTCTAGGATTGGTGTGGCTTTTTTTATTAGTTTTAATTCGTACGGTTTTCTGAAACTCTGAAGCAATCCGAAACATGTTCTAGGTCTGTTGGAAATGAAGGAGCTGGAAAACACGAGGCCAGGGGTGGCCGCAGGCCGGACAGCAGCTGAGAAGACAGACAGGCCATCCTAGTGTCAGAGGCCCCGCTCGGAAGGGCAGGGAGAGATTCTTGGCAGGGAAGAAGGTAATTTGAACTGACAGACCAGGCGGCTAACATCCATGACTCATCCCGCTAGGAAACCCACTCAGGATTGAATTCCGCACGGATTGAGGGCTATTTACAAAAACGCGGGCTGCACCCAGCACCTGAGGCCCCGTCACACGGGCGCACGGCCTGCTCCGCACCTCCGCACATGCACTTTGCAGGTGCATGTTTATTCGTGACGAGTCCCCGGGAAGCCGTGGGGCTCTGTGATCCTGGGGTCTGGGGCGCCTCGGGGGAGCAGAGCCCCCAGCCAGCCTGGCGGGAAGGCATCAGGCAGGCTCACCGGCCCCACAGGCCTGTCCCGGCCAAGGCTCGGGCCGTGTACCAGCTTCTCCCTCTTTCCTTTCCGCCCGAGCAGATGTTTCTGTAGACAGAGGGTTTGAAACCAATACCTGTCCGTTCACTTCTGAAAAACCCACTGGCCCGCGCTCTCTGGGGAGACTCACGGACGTGGGTCAGGACGGGTTCAGAGCACAGGATGGGAGACGGAATGAATTTTGGCTGCACTGGCCCGGGTTGGAAGCAGAGTCAGGAGCCTCTGCTTCGACTGGGTCTGTTGAGTGTGAGGATTTCCCCCCGGAGCCCAGGTTCGTTCTGGTGCCCCATCTCCTGGGGCGGCAGACCCCACGTGGGCACCCCGTCTCCTGGGGCGGCAGACCCCATGAAGGTGCCCCATCTCCTGGGGCGGCAGACCCCACGTGGGCGCCCCGTCTCCTGGGGCGGCAGACCCCACGCGGGCGCCCCGTCTCCCAAGGTGAAAGCGCTTCCTGGCAGGCCTCCCAACACTGCCTAAGGAGCCCGTGGACAGGACCAGCCCAGTGGGCCAGGTTGTGGCCAGAGCCCCTCCGGCGCCCACCAGATCCACGAACATAAGTCAAAGCCGACACGCAGAGTGCGACTGTGAGACCCTTCCCCTGCCTGGGTCTCACGTCTGGCCTTGCTACATTTTGCAGCTTAGAGGCCGGATGTCCCTTCTCTTCCATGCTGCGGCGGCTCCCACAGAGCAAGGAGAACACTACCATCTCCCAGAGGCGCCCCAGACTCCCGGGGCACCTGCCACCCTGTCCAAAACTCAGACACACTTGTGCACGCCTGACCCCCACACCCGGGGCTTCTGAGGGCAACTTCCCACACCTCCCCGTGTCGGGCTCAGGCCCTGAATAGAGCTTCCAATCCCGGAGATCAACAGGAGCACAAACCAGCATTTTGCAGAGCGCTGTGAGGACCCGCACTGTTCCTTTCATCTCTGGGGCTGATGTTAGGCTTCTCCCTTCCTGAGAACCAGGCACTGTGTGTTCACAGGGCAGAGAGAAACAATTACAGACTGAAATAATCCCAGTAAACAATTATTTGATAAAATTATGAATATACACAGATTTTCCACTCCCATATCATACGATTATTAAAGTACAGGAATTTTGAATAGCAAAACAGACAATGGGAGATATTCAGAAGTTCAAATAAATAAAAACAGTCATTTTCCTTTGCAGCGGCAAATAGTTCGGTAAATATATGGGAACAGCGAGGCACTCCCACGAAAAACATTAATTAAGTAGATTCTGTTCGGCGGAGGGGGAGCGGAAGGTGCGGAGAATCCAGCCAGGGCCTCGGGAGCGCCTCCCTCTCTTTGAAGACAGAGGACATCGTCAGCGTGGAGAGAGCTTGGCCGTGCCTGGCCTCCCCCCTTGGAAGGCGTTGGGCTCCCCAGCCGGCGGGGATCCGAGGAGAGGGAGGAAGTCGGGACGGTGGCAGAAGGTTCCAGATGGGAAACGACTGAGCAGCGGGTGTACTCTGAACAGGCGGAGAGCCTGGTCCTGAAGGGCGTGTGGAGGCGGGCGGGTGCCCCTCGGGTCCCATGAAGCCCCGTCAGAAAATAGCCCCTCACTTTTGCATACGTACAAAGCGCCCTGCCCATGAAGGAAAAATGTAATTCCTTTTTCTTGCGATAACCTTTTTCTCTGATTCTTCTTTTCTCCTCCTAGAAGTCTGGCTTCTCTTTTTGCCAGTTCTGCCGAAGGGAGGCTTCCCGGTCGAGAGCCTGACCCTGGGCGCAGAGCCCTCCTCTCCACATTGCGTCTGATTTGCTGCTTCGGGTTAAGGCGACAAACCGCGGCACGGATGACGAAGTCACCGCCGTGTGCTCCTCGCACTTAATGAGACTGCGTCGCACCGGTGGGGGCAGCGGGAAGAGTGCTGGGAGCTCCGTGCACTGTCACGTGTGCACGGCCGCGGGGCCCGCCGGGCACCTCCGAAATGGCCACAGGAGCGCAGTGGGCCTGTCACCGCTTGGAGCCCCATGTGCCACCAGAGGCCAGCGATCTGTCACTCACGCCAGGCCTCTCCATCAGGCCCTGGGAAACGCTGCCCTCTCTAATTCGAGCCCTTGCTGGGAATCACCTAAGAACCTGGGTACTGTCAGACGTTAGTGGTGAGGCGGCGGCTGCTGCACGGAAGTCCGCAGTAAGATAGTAACAAGTGTTTGTCCACTCCCCCGTGACGAGGCCGCAGCGGGGGTGCGCCGCGCTGGCTCGGACAGCTCACGAGACCCGCAGTTAGATGTGCAGAGCACTTACACCGCAGAAACGGGCACACGCCGAAAGTCAGGGCGCCCCTGCCCCCCGAGAGAGCCGGCCCCCGCCCAGCGCCGCCCTGATGCATCAAGGTGCCCGTGGGAGCTCAGCTCACACGAAGTCTGTCCCTCCAGGCTGGCGGCGAGGGCTGTGAGGTCTATGCAGCATCCATGTAAAAACAAGTTGTGTAATAACAGGCCTAGCGTTTATTTCTTAAATATCAGCGTCTCTTTAAGCCAGCTTCCCGAAGGTGTTAACTTCAGGATGAAAGGTGGGGAGGAAAGCACGGTCTTTCATCTCTGCGTTTCGGAGGCCCTGTGCTCCCGCTGTGAACTAATATGCTCGTGTTTACTTTTGCTCTTCGCCCTCAAACGGACAGCAAACATTTTCTGGAGACCATCCACTCGGGACGGATTCTGAAAGTGCTTGTTAGAGAAGCAGGTGGCGCCCAGGACGAACGGATACGGAGTCTTAGACACCCCTCGAGAATTCCTGGGGTCGTTAATGTCCTCTCGTTTTGTTAATGAGATCTAGTTAATTAAAGCCAAACCATTCTGATCCTCCTCCCCAAACTATCCGGGTATTTCAAACGGCCTCCCTGTTTTCATCCAAAGTATCCAGATTCGCTTCCCTTGCCCAAGTGCCTTCTCTTGTCAAGACCAATTTGGATCATGTGGCGTCTCCGGTATAATCTTCGGGACTAACTTCCCACAAGACAAAGGCTGGAGATGTTCTTGGTCCCCAGAGACTCGCTGCCTTGATTTTGACTCCTCTGGAAAGTCTGAGGAAATTCTCCTTCGAACAGTTTCAGGCTGGTTAAGGGAAAAACCACCACTTTCTATTTATACCTCCAAAGCTCACCAGCATATCGAGTGTGCCTGAGCAAATAAACGTCACCACGGGCCACCCAACCAGAGGCACTGGACGGATGAGGACTCAGAGACCGTGCCCCTGCCCGGCCTCAGTCACCAGGCGCAGCGCCGGGCGGCACGGGGGCTCTGCCCCTCACCCACGCCCACACCGTCCTGGCGTTCTCGAGCTGGGAAGGTGGTGGCTGTCATTTACCTTGCCTTTAACGTCATCTTTTGATACGTTACTGGTAGGAGAGTTCATACATGAAGCCAGCGCACACGCTGCAGGTCCTGAAGTGGGAGCTGTGGCGGCGGGCACACGGCCGGGACCATGCCCGGGCAGAGCGATGGCGAGGAGGACCCGCTCTGTGCAGGCACCCCGCCACGGCCTGGGACATGGGGTCCCGGGAGACAGCCCCCACTGTCACCACCAAGACACGGAGGACAAGAGTCATCAAACAAAGGAGAGCCCTCCCCCCACACACAGGTCCTCACGAGCCACTTCATCAGATGACCCGGACGTGTTCGCTGCGGCCCTCGGTCCACAGCAGAGGAAGATGCGGTCACGGGACAGCAGCCATCCGCCCACAGAGGACGTGTGCGGGATCTGGGGACCCGAAAGGCTGAGCGTGGGGAGAGAGAGCCGGGAAGGCACCAGCCCGCGGCCAGACGAGGGTGCTTGGGACAGAAGCAGGTCACTGTTGTCACGGTGGCCCTGGTCACTTTCTGGCCTGAATGACATCACTCAGGTTCACAGTCACGTGACCTGATTGTAGGACTCACTGTGCATCCGCACGCCACCGAAGCAGACTGGGACACCCCCTCGGATGTCATCGCCCCTGCCATCCCCCAGAGGGGGAGGAAGGAGAGGACGGGTCAGCGGGGAGCCCACGGGGTCGGGAGCAAGCAGTGGTGCCCGACACGCGCAGACCTGGCGTAAAACTGCAGAACTGGTCAGAAGCTAATAAGGACACCGATGTGGCACCGTGGGACCCTCCCCCTCAGATGGGGCCGGCACACACCGCTGTGCCCTGCACAACGTGACAGCGCACCCAGGCTCCCGTGCAGGTGACTCAGGTGGAGAGTAAGCCCCCGTGACATTTCCTCCTTTGCACCCGACACTTTCTGACACAGTGGTTCCTGACTTAAGTCTGAGGACCCCCTGGGGGCTTGCTGGGACTGTGGGCGGGACCCGTAGGACAGCCTGACCCGCAAGGTGGCCCCGGGCATCTGACTCCCACCAGGGCCCTTGGGGAGCCCCTTGTAGGCAGTGCAGAAGCCACCCTTGGAGAAGCAGGGTCTGCAGCAGAGGAGCCTGCATGGAGAGGACAGGGAGATGTCACGGTTGGGGTGGAGACGTGGGCGGGGCCCTCAGGAGCGCACGTGCTGGGGGCCGCGGGGAGCGGGGCCGGGCCGAGGAAGGCGGTGAGCCCCTGGCCGGCCCTGGGGAGCCTGGGGCTGGGTGTCCAGGTGCTCCGTGTCCCGTAAAGGTCCGTGCTGACCAGTGTTTGGATGCAGGCAGGTCCTGGGGGGACGTGTGACCTTGAGCAAGGCAGTTTCATCACCGAGACAATTCCCAACGAGTGGAGAGTGAGGGCTGCTTCCAGGGGGCCCTCCCCGAAACGGGGGCCAGGATCTCTCTCCCGGGCGAGGGGTCTGGGCTGTGTGTCTGGCACCCCTCACAGCACACGGGGCGAAGTCGGGGGCAGGGCGGCTGCCTGGCCACATCTTCCTCCCCACCAGGGCCTCCTTCCTTCAGATTCACACTTTCTTCATTTAAAATACGACCCTGCCACCTTCCTCCCCAGCGCCCCTCTGGACCAGCTTCCTGTCTCCATCTTGACCCCACGACACGCTCAGGTCACAAGGGCTGTGTGAGTCACTTCCGGCCCACGTCACAGCCACTTGCTGGCTTGTGCCGGGGCCGATCCTGTTTTGCAGGCCGAGGCCTCGAGGTCACCAGGGCCCAGACCCAAGCTCTGTCCTGGGAAGTGGAACTCTGGTCCCTTTAAGAGCAAGCAGATGCATCTGGAAAAGCCGTGGGAGGTGGGCTGACCTGGGCACACTCCCTCGGAGGGGAGCAGAAGGTGAAGGGGGCACCCTGGGAGCCAGTCTCTGACTCGCTGTGGCCCGGGGGGCGGGGGAGGCTGGCACCTGTCCCTCGTGAGTCACCGCCTGGCAAGGCAGCTTGAGTCGGTGACAGAAATAATGAAATGAGGCGTATGTGGATTCAATTAAGCACGGGGAACCCTGATGGGCACACGCGGGGGAGGCCGGGAACTAATAAATCAGGCCTGCCAACGAGGAAAACATGAGCTAAAAGCAGATTAGAGGCGGTAATTTGTGCTCGAGAGGAACACTTCTCGTTCTGTGTCCCACGGGCCTCCTGGTGCGTCCTGTGTCCCCGCATCCACGTCCCGGCTCGGCCAGCACGCACGGCCTGAGCGCTGCCTGCAGCCTGGGCTCCGTTCCCGGCCCGGAAGCCCAGAGACAGGGAAGGTGGAGCCCGAGACCCAGCACGGCGGAGGAGCGGTCATTGTTCGCGTGTTTGCTCCGGGGATGAGGTAACAGGGGCACCCAGAGTTTAAGTGACTTCCTTGTCACACCCTTCCCGCACGGCCGGACCAAGACAGCCGTCACGGTTCGGCGGCGCGAGCTGCCTTCCCGGGGGAGGCTGGCAAGCGCACCTGCCTCGAGCCCTGCGCCGGGGTCAAAGTCAAGTTCCCACAGGACAGGACGAGTAAGTGACGTCGTTCTTCCCACGCTGAGAGGACACGCAGCTTCTGCAGAATCCTGCTCTGCTCCTGTGTCCTCAGCGAGAGCCTCAGGCCCGGGCGGGGGGCGCGGTTTGACTCCTGCCATGACCCGCACACGTGCGGAGTGGGTGCCCAGCAGAGGTGACGACGGCGTGGTCATCGCGCTCAGAGGTGACATGCCGTAATGATCAGTTTGCACGCAGCCTTAGGGACGCTCTGGACCACGTGGCCAAGGACACGGCTGGAGGCGCCTCCCCAGCCGTGGGGGAACGGCCGCCGTCGCCGGGGCTCGACCTCAGTGGATCGCGCGAAGGTCCAGAGACTTAGGCGATTGTGAGGCTGCAGGTGTTTCAAGGCTGAAGATGAAAAGGAACAACAAGGAAAGAGAAGGTGGAGTGAGTGTGTGCACATGTGCACGTGAGGGCGTGTGCCGCCTTTCTGGTGACTTCCAAAACGCCACCAAATCCAAACTCCAGGAGCCCCCCACTCACAGAGTTAGGGTCACACTCACAACACTTCAAAAATCTTTCTGATTGTCTCGTTCCGTTTCCAGCCCTCAGTGCCTGTCGGCTGGAGATGACAGAAGAGGTTAAGTTTGCGCCCGTCCCCGAGTGCGGACAGCCCGGCTCCCAGGCCCGAATAACAAGATTAATGCCTTTTTGACAGAATTTAATAATCTGGTTTTATAATATTTAATTTTGTTCAGAAAATATCTCTCAGTAGGAAGCCTTTTTTCCTTTACTTACCTGAACATGATTACTTTAAAACAATTTCCTAGCACAAAGAATTTATTATGCAGACTTGTGATCTGATTCTTAGAGGAACTTGGGGGGAGGGATGGATTAACCTCAAGTTCATTTGGACATTCAGCCGATTTTGACGAGCCTTGGACCGCAAATCGGGATCCTTGCAACTGGATTAGTCTTGTTGGAAGGACAGTTGACACAGAGACACTTCGCCTTTGCCTCAGATGACAGGAGGTCTTTCCGCTTCTTGCACGGAAGTTGGACACAATTAGTCACGTTAATTTGTCCCCTGCAGGTTTCCAAATATGGCTGTCGGCAGCCGTCTCCCTGCGTGACAGCACTTTTACTAAACGACCTAATTACTCTCTTTAACACCCCAAACAGCGATTTACCATCCATTAGGAAATTCCTAGCGGAGGCGTCTTGCTTAATATCTTGGTGGTAAAACCAGTGAAAATAAATTGGTTCTGTCGAGAGTCCTCCGATGAGGCTGGGGTGGAGTCTGCGCGCAGACAACAGGGAAGGGACTCGCTTTCCCCGAACCGGGATGTTAGCACATCAAACAGCCTTTCATCAGTATTTAAAAGTGATTTCTTTAGAATTCTCCAGACAGACTGTCCTCAGAACCATTTCACTGCCGGGGAAGGAAGTCCCAGAGCCTCGATGGTACGTGGCCTCCCCCGCAGCACCTTGCAGCCCCTCAGCGGTTCCCGCAGGACCCCCGGGAGCCCCCTTCCCCCGATGCACAGGGAGCCACAGGGGGGTTCTGAGGCCCTGGGCTGGCGAGACCCACACCCGACATTCCCTCCCCAGCCGTCTCTCCTCCCAAATTGTTTGTCAAAGTCCGGCCGGGCTGGAGAGGTCCCGGTGTGGTCGTCCGGAGGAGGGGGTCCCGTGAAGGGCTCAGAGCTGCAGAGGAAAGACGAGAGAGAGGCCAGATGGGTTCTGGGTAACAAGACTCACCACTGCACTTCGAGAAAAGGTGTTCCAGGGGCACGACCGTCCGTCAGAAGTTAGCTCACGGCGAATGACTCTTGCCAGGGGCCGGACCCTGTGCTAAAGTCTTGCACACATCTTCTTGTCTGTCCTCAAAACAGCTCCGTGCCTTAGATCCTGTTAGATCCACACTTAACAGAAGGGGCCATGGGGACCCATCACACAAGAAGGAAGTGACGGGACCGGTGTTCATCCCAAGAATAAAAGAAATAAGAAAAACAAATAAATAAACGCATCTCACCACCTCTGTATTCAAACCCCAGCCTTTGGAGGGCACTCCCTGCCACACGATGCGGTGGACGCAGGGCTGCGGCACTGAGACCCCCTTCACATGCGGGGTGCTCCCTCTGCCGCAGGCAGGAAGCCCACCCCCTGCGTGAGCTGTCTCTGCTGGAGGGCCTACCTCGCCCAGGGCTGGGGCCGCTTCCTGGCGATGCCCCACGATCACCTCTTCAGGGGTCTGAAGAGTTGGGGTAAGTCTGCAGCGCATCCCACCCCAGGGCTCTCGAGGACCGGCTGAAGGGGCACCACAGTCTGGCTTCTCTCTGCCCGGTTCTGCTTCCCAGGAGGCTGCTGGCTGGAGGGCCTGGTGCGGGGTGGGCATGGGCACACACTAGGATCGGGATTTGGAGTTGGGTCCCCCCACGGGCCCCGGGTGGGTGCTGGGTTAGATCCTAGAAGCCCCCGCCTGCCCTAGGGTGCGGTGTTAGAGTTTCCGCTGGTGTGGATAGAGATGCAGTATCAGTGGACGGGAGCCGTGGCTGCATCAGCTCAGACATTCCGCGGGTTCCGGAGACGTGATTTCAGGGATCATGGAACTCAGTGGCTTCTGTTGGCAGTTACAGAGCAGAGAGATTGTTACGTTGGGGACAAGGGGATCTGGGCTTCTAGACGGACAGGTAGCAGTGAGCGCAAAGTGCAAGTATCTCTGCATTGGGCATTAACTTCCACCAGAGAATGCCTCTCATGCAAAAGGCATGAAAATGAAAGTACACACAAAACTTCCCTCAGGAGATCTCAGCCAGCCTCTCTCCTTGGTCCCCACAGGGTTGGCTCAAAGGCGCATGAAGAGGGTGGTCATGGAAGCAGAGGCGGAAGCCAAGGCTGTGCCCCTGGCTTGGGTCCCCCTCAGCAAGGGTGAAGTAGCCTCTAGGTTCCAACATGCCAGCAGCCCGATGCCCAACGTGTCAGCAATGAACGTGGACCCTGCACCCACCCAGCACCACTAGCCACTCCATGGACAGCTAATTACCTTGAGTCCCCTTCTAGTGCAAAGGGGCCGAGATTCATTTTGACTGGGATTAACACATTCCAAGGATAGGGAGGTCTTCATGCCCACAGGCTCACAGAAGGCTTGGTCCACGGATGCAGCACATGGCATAGAATCTCCCTGGATGAAAGCACCCACGTTCACCAACGAAGTCACGGCAGGAAGCACAAGACCCGGGCAGACACCAGTCGTTTCTAGAAGTCATGAGCCCTGCAGAATCCGTCTGGAACACAGGTGACTCACTGAAGCATCTCTTGGTGACCTGCCCAGCATTGATGGTAAATGCACAAGCGTAGCCGCCACAGCCCAAGAGAAACATAATGACCAGAAATGAGCATCTGGTTTTCCTCCAGTAGAAAACCAGCCTCGATCAGCCGTGGTGCTAGCCAGGGGTGGGGGGTGGGGGCAGCCTCCCGACACCTACAGGAGCAAGACTGCCAGTCCCCTGATGTTCCTGGTCAAAGTTTCCCCGGGAACAGAGACTAATCCAAACCCATGGAGCCGTTCCTGTGCAGGGTACACTGGGGACATGAAGCAAGTGCGTTTGAGACAGGCAGGTAGCACTTGCAGCAGGCACTGTGCTGTGCCTCCCACACCCGTATTTCCCTTCCGTGCAAGGTCCGGTCCTTCCAGCTGTTGGACCCGCTGGCAGCTGGGGACCCACAGCTGAGTGACTCTCCAGGAATTGCCATCAGCTGAGGGAGATGCCTCACTTAAGATCCTGCCCCTCCGTCTGGGGACACCTATGTCCAGTGACTAGTCAATGCGGATGCCTTCTTCTCTTGGCTAGGGGCAACTCTGAAGGATCATCTCAGACTCAGAACGCCCCCTGAGATTATATATGGTCTCTTTTGCTCATGTACCATGATCCAATTTCACTTCCTGCCCATTTGTGCTTTCCCCCTTTTGAGAGTTCCTCCTGAGGGAACCCCCCGCCCTAAAATTTTGCAAACTAATCTCTGCCTTGGATTCTATTTGTTAGTGAACGTGTCTTGTGTCAAAGATTTGAACTGCTTTTGAAAATTCAGAAACAGCATTTCTGGAATTGTGGGGATTTTTTTCTATTCATGTTAAACAAACTTTAAAATCCTTGACCCTATCTTTGCTTAGATACGTAATCAGTAAATCTGAGCAGAGAAATTCCTTGCCCCAAGGCTCTTTCTTTTTTTTTTCCCAGAGAAACTCTCAATCTGCCACCAAAACTCCGCTGGACAGACTCTTGTCCTATTTCCTGTAACGCCAAGACTGGATACAATCAATATTGACACAACATGTATTCATTCACCAAGTTAAAATCGTAAAGATGTTGACTGTAGGTAAGGAGTAACTGAGGGGGAGATTGACATAAATACTAGACAAGCAATTCCTTCTTCCTGCCAAGGCACAAAAAATAAGTCAGTACCACCAATGACACCCCTTTGATTATTAACAGAGCCAGACCATGCTATTTTCAAAATATGGCTATGTTGTCAAATATGCAATGTTAGAGAATACACCAATAATATTACTGCTATGATTTCGGACTCAGAAGACCTTCCATTGAGTAGCCTTTTATAGTTCATGAAAGACTTTAAACTTTTTATCTCCATGGTTTTCAAAACATATACCCGTATTTCTAGGAGTTTTGCAGCAATATCCTGGAGTTTGGGGTCTATAGGACAGGATTCCAAGAGCCCCACCCCTCTCCCACCTGAGTGAGCCTGTTGGCTTTATGTGTCGGACTTCCTTATGAGATTTCCCCTGAGGAGTGTGGACTCCAACTTTGATGGCTCCAACTTTCTTGATTTGCTCGGGGGCTGCGGACAGAAGTCTCCACCCTGCAGAGCTCAACATAGCAGCCCTTCACAGGCAGTGCCATCTGTCCCCCAGGTGGCTTCTTGATGTTGTCCTTACAGTTTTCCAGTGAACTTAAATGATGGCCTTGCCAAAAATCTTTCAGGATGTCATTGTACTGCTAGCTTTTATGGGACCAATATTTCCCCAATGGTGTTCTCTGAGCATGTGTGTCCTACATCGCTGAAGCAGAAGAAACAGCCTGCTGACTGAGTGAGGGTAATGCAGCAAAGCAGTGACACTGACAGGCACTTTTAAGGCAGTATTGGGCTTTGTGTAATGTCCTACTGCTCAAATCAGACAATTTCTTTTAATAGAAAAGAACACAATGCATCTAAGACAATTCTAATCAGTGATGATTAAATACTAGTGGTTATGCTCTGAATAAGACCAGACCCCTATGGGAACATATGTACTCTTTGTTAGTGATATTAGTAATGGTGCAAAAGCGTCGGTCACTTACGTAGTGCTTTCTCTCTGCTGGACACTGTTTTAACTACTTTGTTAATTAGGTCACGTAAGACTTGGGACAACTCTTTGAGGTGAGTGCTATTGATAATTGAGCATTATAGGAGGTGAAACTGGCACGGAAGTAGAGTCACTCCCCCACAGCCATGTGAGTGGGATGCATAGGAGCCCCGGCCTCTGCTCGGGCAGCCTGACTAGCCTGCATGGACCATAGTATGACAGACAGTTCTGCTAACATTCCGTGGTACATTTGTTTTTTTCCTGAAGAACAAGGCATTCCAGAACAAAAGAAAAGAGGGCTGGCCTCTCTGGCTTAACTCTCTGTGCGTATCTGTGTGGACGAAAATGTTTTATAAAGATCAAGTCTCAGAGCTTGCTTACATTGTGTCTCTGGAAACATGTGGTCATATCGTTCATATGGGCAGAGTGCCCGACACAGGATGGATACGCAGTAAATAGTTCCTGGGTAAACGGATTAACGAGCCAAGGTTCAGTTGGGGAAGAAATCCTTGGGACTGAGGGGGGACAACTTTAAGGATGAGTGATGTGAGCTCTAAAATCAATAAATATGGCTGTATTGACCCAAAGCTTCCCTTAGGGAAGGCTCAGCTTCTTCATAGAGATTTATCCAGCCATCCTGGACTACACGGATGCACCCCTTTTTAAGTTTCCTACAGCTATTTTGAGACCGCTGTAGGACATCTGAAGAGTCACGAACCAAATGTGAGTTGAAAGTAAACAAGGCCTAGTGGGAGGGACTCCACATCCTCTGGCTTTGGTGGAATGGCAGGTTGTAGACCCCACCCCAATAAAGACCACGACAGGCATCAGGGAGCAATGGGAGCAGCCAAGACTGAAGATCCAAGAACTCCAAAGAAGCAAAATGAACTGAGGAGTGCCCTCCATCCTCACCACTCTTCGTGTCCAGGAAACTTGCTAATTCTTGACAAAAAGCATAGGCATTGCATCAGTTAGGTCCTTCAGGAAGCAGATGCTGAAACAAAATTAGGAGCATAAGTAATTTTTTGAGGATGACATCCTTTTAATATAAAAGGGAAGGGAAGCTGAATGGGGCCAGGATACATATCTGACCCCCAGGAAGGAAGAGCAGGGAGGAGGAAGGATTTGGCCAGGCAGAACTATGGGCCTGCAAACCTGACCGTTTTGGAGAACCCAATAATGAGCACCAAAGCAACAACTGCCCGTTAGAGGAATCCTGCACTAGACTTCCAAGGGAGAGCAAGTTCAAGGTGAATAACGAGTTCTTTCCCGAAGGGCGGTCTGAGCAGCACACTCCCGAGGCTGCCACAGAGGCTGCGTGGAAAGGTGTCATGTGTGTGTATCTGGAGTCCCAGAGGATGGGAAAGCGAATAGAAGCAGAAGCAACACTTAGAGATATAGGCCAAGAATTTTCTAGAATTGATGGAAGACACATCACAAATGTAGCCTTAAAGAAATTTAGCAAGACAAAGACAACCTCACTGAATATATCATAGTCAGGCTGATATAAGAACTGGGGACAAAAATAAATCTTAAGAGAAGCAGAGAAAATGAGCATGACTTTCAAATAAGCAACCTTGAGAGCACTGATGACTTTTCAACAGAAATGATGGAACCTGGGAGACAATGGAATGTCATCTTGAAAGTGGGGCATTGTAACGTCCTGTATCTTGATCTGGGTGGTGGTTACACAGATCCGGGAGCTCAGAAAAGATGTGCTGAGCTGTATACTTAACATGTGTGTATTTTGTGTATGTTAATACTGTCATTGAAAGGCTGCTCTGCTCCTGTGCATAGACGGTTGAGAAAGGAAGGCACAGAAGCCGGGAGCCATTTGGGAGGCTCTCATGACGACACAGACTCCAGTAGTTGCAGGAACACGAGGGAGACGAGTGGAAAGAGGTGAGGTCTGGACGGACAATTCACAGCGAGCTGGGTGTGGAGTGTGAAGCAAGAGCGAAATTGAGGAGGAGTTTGGGCTTCAGCAACCGGATAGATGGAGAGGGTGATCACTTGGAAAAGTATGCATGGAGAATAAAGGACACCATTTCTGAATTAGTTTATTTCAAATAGGTAACTGTTAGACAGGGAATATCAGTTTAGACCCCATCACTGTTTTGATAAAAAACTACTTTCTATTTAATTTCTATATATGCATATATGTGCAATCTACAAGTTTTATAAATGTAAGAACAAGGATCAGAGGCACACTTCTGCTTGTTGGGTGCTACTTTCCTTTTTCCCGTCCTTTTCAGCATGACTCCTTTTCCTCTGAGTGTCCACACTCCATTGTTCTTAGGTAGTCATGCCAACAGCACGTGGGTGTCCTCACATTCTTTCTTCTGTCCTCCAGAGTGCCACAGAGGGTGGGATCATCGCTTGTTTCATGAAGATTGGATTATGTTACACAGACTTCTGCATTGCTCATGATTCCTCATGGAAATCCTGCCAAGTGACCTTGTTTAGGTCTAGTCCATTAAGTTCAATGGCTGCCTTATGCTCCAGGGGGTGGGCAAAATCACCTACATAGACATTTCCTCCATTGACGGGCATTCTCCACATTTCCAGCTTTTTTTCCTGCTCTGAACAATCCTGCAATAAACATTCTAGAATATACATCCTTACTGCCAAATAATTTTTTCTGTGAGAGGTTTTCAAGGGAGAATTCCTTGAATTTCAAAGAGTAAATACGTTTTTATGTTTAAAAAAAATTTTTTGATGTTTATTTATTTTTAAGAGAGAGAGGCAGAGCATGAGTGGGGAGAGGAAGAGGGGGAGACACAGAATCTGAAGCAGGCTCCAGGCTCTGAGCTGTCAGCTCAGAGCCCGACACGGGGCTCGAACCCACAAACCCTGAGATCATGACCTGAGCCAAAGTCAGATGCTTAACCGACTGAGCCACCCAGGCGCCCCAAAGAGTCAATGTGTTTTTAATTTTAATAGATGTTGCCATTTTTTCTCTTCTTCCCCCCAAAACCTGTAACACTTTATAACAATCCCTCTAATGATGTATGAATACTCTTTTTCCTGCTAAGTCACTGCTAATTCTTAAGTTGGTGCCAATCTAGTGAACATAAAGTAATACTTATTGTCATTTTAATCAATATTTTCTCACCATTAATAAATATAGATATCTGTTCATATTTCTTGACCACTATTCTGTGAATGGCCTACTTATACTTTTAAACATTTTCCCACTGGTTATTCTTTATTACTTACTCAACTTTAAAATTTTATTTTTTTTGAACCCTCTTCATCCCAGTTCATTTTACCTTATGGGTATCACCTCATTGTCATGCAAGGCACAAAAATATACTTTTTCAAATCTGTCATTTATTCTGTGTAGAATACATCTTGAGCTTTTGTTATTATGTATGTAATTAATTATGTGTATGTTTTCTTTTCTTAGGTTTTCAATTTCCACTCTTTCCAATACCTGTCCGGTCCCTCAACCCTAGATGTCACATGTAGTGGCCTAGATTTCCTAAGCAAGTTATTCCCTACATTTCATTTCCTGGTTCTTCTAGAGTTTCTTTGTTGTAGGAGATGGCACGTCACTGTCTGATTCTTCCATGGGGGGCGCAGCTGTGTCAGGGTCACTCATCAGTCTCCTTGTCGACGGACATGAGCTATCAACTCTGTCCCGCTCCGGGTTCTTACGTGCCCTGTGATGGGTTCCTGAGCTCACTGTCCACTCCACGGTCCTCCTTGTCCACCACATGCCAGTGTCTCAGCCCCTCACATCAGGGCGGAGGGTTATGTTCTGATCCCCAGGATGAGAGGGGCTCTGGGCTGGTCTTACTCCCCATTAGTTTCTTGATTCTTCTTGGCACCTGTTCTATTATACAAATATGAACATCATTTCAGCCGGTTAAAAACTTGGCATTCTACCTGGAATTACTTTAAATTTGCATTACATTAATTTTGGGAGAATTGCCACTTTTATGATAATAATTCTTCCCATCTGAGAACACGTCTATTGTTTTATTGGTCCAGATTCTGTTTTATGTCCTTATAAAAGATTTTCCAGATTTTATCTTGTAGATATTGTGCCTTTCTTATTAAATTTATTTCCACACGGTCACTGTTGTGAATATAATTTTTTCTCTTATTCTCCTTTTTATTTTATATTCTTATTGTAAGGTGGAGAAAGTTATTAATTTTGTACATTTGCATCCATATGACAAATTATTAAGTTTTTCAATGTAGTTTTTGTTTTGATAGAGATTCGTTGGGTTCCCATTATCCAATCAATCCTCACCAACCAGACATGATTTCATTTCTATTTTTTTATGTTTGTACAAGTTAATTCACTTTCTTGTCTTACTGAATTCATTAAGAACCTGAGACAGTGTCAATGTTTAATGCCATTATAGACATTCCTTTCTAGTTCCTGATTTTAATTTAAGTGATTTCAAGATTTTGCCATTTAGGAAAATATTTGCCATTGAGTTTTGTTAAGTAACCTCGATTTATTTTTTTCCTCCTTCCTATTTTACAGAAAGTTTTTATTAGGAAGCACTGCTGCATTTTTCAAACACTTTTTAAACCTCCATGTGTGATAATTTGTTGAGGTAATGCCCTGTGTGGGTGCCTTCTCCACACTGACTACTCTTGTTCTGCATGGCCCATGCTGCATAGTTCTCTTAATACAATGGTAATACTTTATTTGTAATTTCAGTATTTATGCTTTTAAGTGAGATTAGCCCACAATTTTTGTATTATCGTTTTTGTAACAAAGTTGTGTCGACTTTATAAAATGAGTTTTCTTTGTCCTGAAAGAGTTTAAGTCACGTTAATATCACACATTGGTCGAATCGTCATTCAACCCTTTATGGTAGTTTGTTATTGCTTCTTAGTTCTGTAATGAAAATATGACCCCTTGTAACCATTGGCACAGAAAAGACAAATCATTGACTATCCTATATTAAACTGGGCCTGATCTCTGCAGTGGGAGGCCTCACGAAGAAAAGCTCTGGCCCACTTCATAAGCCATTTCTTCAACCTCGGTGCATTTCTCGTGTGTGGTCTGGAGCAGGCGCCGGAGCGCCCGGTCCCCCTGTGAGGCCCACCCTCCAGCCCTCGTCCTGCAGAAGTGAGAGGGGATGAGAAAGCTACCTCACTCACCTCTTCCGGGGGCCACAGGGGGGATGCACAAGGGACGGTTACCTGTCTCCAAACACCATCCTAAAACCACGCAGGACGTGGGTCCAGCGAAACTTATTTTTCTTAGCGAGACCTCCTGCCACCCAGGACGATGCTGTGAGGGCCACCCCTTGTTTGCGACCCAGGTGCTTGTCCACCTCCGCTGGGAGTGTCACCTCCTAGGGCCGTGTTGACTGACTGTGACATGCACAAGGCAGGGAATCAGGAGACAAGAAAAGCAGGTCTCCTTATCCTTGTTCAAGGTCCAACATCTGCATTTTTAAGGTGGTTTCAGATCTGAAGGTCAGCTCCACAGCAACCGTCCTAATAAAATGTGCCCTAGTGTGTGTGTATTTCAAGTCCAGCGATTTCCGTCTTGCCTTCCCTTGGGTTTTAAGCACTCTGGTTCCCCTCCCCTGACACGGCCGGGGGTGGGCAAGCAGCTGGCACACTGGCAGGAGCCACACCGACCTCGCCTGCACGGGGACCTCCCGGTCCCGCTAAGGACGCTCTTCAATTCCACTCTACCTCACGCTCACCCAGCCCAGCAAGGCTGGTGTTCAGAAAATGACTTACTTAGAACAGCTTCTGAATATTTCTGCTGGGGATTCAGGGTCCTAAGTGGAGGGAGAGGCTTTCTTTGCCTCAAGAAGGTTCACATGTAATTGTGATAAGTGATTTTCTCCTAAAATTAGACACAAAGAAGGGATCTGAATGAGCTGCCAGTGGGTAGGTCTTGTCCTTCTGAGGCAGACAGGCATAGTGACCCCATAAATAACAGACGTGGGAATTCTGCAAGTGGGGCAGAAAATCTGGCCCAGTGGGCGTGTGTCCTTGTGAGCTGTCCTGACTGTCCCTCTAGAGGGGACACTCCATCAGATGTCACACAGTCAGAAGATCTTGGGGCGCATTGGGGTCGAGGCCTGGAATTAAGATTGGTGTCTGCATGTACCAAAACACGTTTTCTCTGTAGGGGCGCTCTGTCCTCTCCCCTCTGGTTCTAAAGGCAAAATTTATATTTAATCTTTAAGCACAGTCCTCTGTATCATGAGTGGTGGGCAACTGACCTCCTTTCTCCTCTCCACCGCTGGCCGCCCACAGCCTTGCCGAGCGTCAGTGCCCACGCTGGGGTGGCAGTGGGGGTGAAGTCCAGGAAGGCTCTGGACCCAACAGGCTGGTTTTCTGTTCACTGAACGATTCTATTGATAATCCATCATTGATGAATTGAACAACTTGTGAGATCTAAAACCCCAAAGTAGGTCTCCTCTGTGTCACCAAAGATGCCGCGTGACTCAACGTGAAGTAGACGAGCTGGACCTACTGTGTGTCACTGTGTCTCAGTGGCAGGAAAACCACTAGTGGGGACACGGACAGCTCCGTGAACTCTGAAAACCACAGGTCTGTGCAGATATTTGATTTGCATAAAGGTGACAGCCCACAGGACTATGGTCTTTTTAAGTCAATAGTCTGGTCACATCCTCCCACCGTGCCCCGAGGCCTACCCCTGGGGTCAGATAAAACTCCGGTGACGGGCCAGCGCCATAGGCCACACAGCGAGGCCCGGGGTCTGGACGAGGACTCTGTGAAGGACCCACGTCCTCACGCCGCCTGGCCTGCCTTGTTCATCCGATGGCACCATCGGCCTTGTGGGCCCCAGGCCTCCCTGGTGTCCCACTGAGGCATGGCCTCTGGCCTGGAAATGTTCTCCTGCCACTTGTTCAGTATCAAAACTGACCTTCCCTATGTCCTGTTTCCTCAGAGTCTCGGTGGGAAATTGAGTTACAGGTTTCTGATGAAACCATTCACAAAAAGGCTAAATGTGCTCTTTCTCACGTGATCTTGAACTTGGAGAGAAAGCTTCCAGAAATATCCATCCCTTAACCCAAGGGTGGAATCTCCTCTTATGGGACCCTTTGAGACACTGATTGGCTGGGAAGGTACTTTGGACTTTGGCCACTCCGCTCCTGAGAGAAACTATCCCCTTGGCCCCCATGTGACACCGGGGCTTCGGTGACAAAGGGGCACAGGGGGAGGCTCTGTGAGCTCGGGCAGCTCCCGGCCGGACAGGCTCTGGCCTTGAGCACCCTCACATCCGCACCCCGAGTCTTCCCACCCACAGACACCCTGTTTCCAGTGGCCCCTCCCTGCTCGCAGAGCCAACTCGAGGCGACTCTGCTCTGTGCTTCCATCCTTCTCCCGAAAGTGACAGGTAAGGAGCAGACAGCTTTATCCCCGGCCTCGCGAGGAGGGGATGCACTTGAGGAGGATCATGGGAAAACGGATGAAGCGACAGAAAAGCTTCAGGAACGGCCCCCGGGGAGGCGCGGGGCCCAGTCCTTCCTGCCCCGTTGACACGGGAAACCCCTGCTGTCCTGAGAACGCCCCCACGGGACGCCCACGACCCACGCGGGTCCTGGAGGCTTGTCCGACGGTCTGAGGAGGGGCAGGAGGGGCAGGCAGGCGGGTAACAGACAGCGGCTCCTCGGAAGCGTCTGTCACCCTCGCCTTCCTCAGGAGCCTCCCTTCGTGGGGTCCCCCCACGCCTTCACGGGGTGCCTCACCCCTCCTTGGGGCCCGGCCCAGAGGCCAAGGTGCCCCTCCCTCCTCACCGCTTGCCTGGGGAGGCTCCTTTCTTCCAGGGACGCCAGCTCTGTGGTGGCCCCGCCTCTGTTCTGGGCCCTGTCCGCTCCCCACATCACTCCCAACCACTGTGCGCTTCCCACGCCCACCTGCCCCTTGTTCTGCCCGGAGCGGGCATGTTCCGAGGCCAGGCAGAGCTGTCACCGCCTCCAGGGCCTGTTCCCCAACAGGCCTGGGCTGTGGGCTGTCCACCGGGCGGTGCGGTCCAGCCTCGGCGCCTCCACACCAGGTAGTAACAGCACAAGGGTTCTGACCAGCACACGGAACCCTCCACCCAGTGCAGACCCCACCCGGCTGAGGGGCTGATGTCTCATTCCAGTGCTGCGTCTCTGCTCACAGTTCGTTCTGGAAGTCTTTGTACGAGGCCGGCCTCAGCAATGGAATATTCTTCTGATTATCTTCATGGTGGCAAATGTCAATTCTTCAAGCCCAGGGTTGACTTTGGGAAACAGTGAGCATCACTGAGACAAGTTTGATGAAGACCCTCAGTGAGCTTCGGCTTCAGTGGGGGTTAAAGGTTGGGCTTGACTGTAACTGTCTCCACCCTGAGCGCGACCCCACCACCGAGGACAAGCAGGCGCGGAAACGACTCGGGGGTCTGGGGCTCACTCCCGGTCCGTAAGTCAAATCCCTTTGGGCTAAAGCCATCCTTGCCTGTCTAGCCGCCTGGTGGCCAGGCCTGTCTCACTGGAGGAGAGGGTGGGGTGTCCTGGGGGCCGGGGGCTCGTGCACGGCTGCCCCTCCCCCTCCAGTGGGGACAGACCCCCTAGGAGCAGCTCGGCCCCGTCAGAGAGGGCAGTGCCGCTACCATGGGAGAACGGGAACGAGGGCCCAGCTCAGCCTGGAAGCGCCGTCCCCTGGACGCTGACGCAGCCAAACATCCTGGCGTGGTCAGCCTGCTCGGAGCCTCGGTACACCAGCCTCCTGACACCCTCCGTGCCTCGTCCTGCACACCCGGCTGTGGTCTACACCCCAGGGAGCCACACTACTGGGTGCCTTTGCCCTCTGGCCTCCGGTGGCGTGGCCAGCGGCCAGCACAGCTCAGGCGGAGAGCGGGGTGAGGGAGGCGGGCACCCTCCCATCTGCCCCCATGGCTCCTCGAGGCCAAGCTGGACTCTGGTGCCTGGGCCGCCCTGCTGTGGCTCAGCCCGTCTGTGTGAGCCCGGTGTTCGGGTTTCTGGTGCCTGCGCCAACTGCACCAACAGCTTTCTGTATTAGGGGTTTTTTATGTTTATTTATTTTTGAGAGAGAGAGCGTGCGAACAGGGGAGGGGCAGAGAGAGAGGGAGACCCAGAATCTGAAGCAGCTCCAGGCTCGAGCTGTCAGCACAGAGCCCGACTCAGGGCTCGAACCCACGAACTGTGAGATCATGACCTGAGCCAAAGCTGGACACTTAACCAACTAAGCCACCCAGGCGGCCCCTACTTTCTGTATGAAGTGTCGTGTGTGTCCAACACCTAGAATGCTCCTTGTGTGCGGAAGGGAGACCACAGTCCCTCTCCCAGGTTTTCGGAGACCTGCGAACTGAGGGATGCGAAAGCATCTGCCGAGTACAGACTAGCGTGATGTGCGAACCAGGAGAGAAACGACGGGCACCGCCCTCATCAGGCGAGGGAGAGCGGGGCTGGGTCAGGTGCCCCGACGCTCCCGCCTTGGCGCTCAGCAGCATGTCCGCGGCGGGTGAGGATGTAGACGGAAGTGTCCACATGCCTGGTTTTCCTTTCGAGAACCAGAGCCTTCGCCCCGCTGCCCAGAGCCTTTCTTCCACCCGACCTTCCCCTCCCACCCCTGCCTCTCCTTTCTGGACGAGCTCCTAGTGGCTGGTGGGTAGGATGCGCAGAGGAAGAGCGTGTCCTCACCCACTGGTGCCCAGAGCTCACGATCCAGCTCACAGACCTCTAGGAGGGGACCTTGCCTGTGAGATGCAGGCATTCATCTTACTGGCCTCCATGTGTATCCTCCCTCTCTCTCTCTCTCTCTCTCTCTGTCTCCCGCTCTCTCTCCTCTCCTCCTTCCTCCCCTCCTCTCCTGTGACCTCCACATTCCAGACCAATACTGACCTCGACAAAGAACAACCTGACTACAGTCTCCCCAGCCCTGTCCCTGAGCGGGGACAAGGCCGCGTCAGAACCCCGGCCGCTCACAAAGGGAAAGGTAGTCCAGGCTCCTTGCTTTCAGGAAACCTGGGCGCCGCCCTGCTCCTGCGCTGGAATCAGAGTCCCCGACAAAACCAGCAAATCCGCGCCGCCCGTGAGATCCGCACTCCCTAATTGCTAATGTTTCCTTTTTGATAACTAAAAAGACTGCACGTTAAATAGAAGGAGATTTAATTTCTAGTTTAAATACAGCTGCTGTGATTCTTGTGCGCCACACAGCTGTTCCGAGGCTGGCACGGGGCCGCGGCGCGGAGGCTCCGTCACGTCTGTCTTCATTGTCTTTCTGACACACGCACACAGAGCGTCTTGCAGTGTTTGGGAAATACTGTATTCACGCGCAGGTCTGCTCGGCAGGGAGAGGCGTGAGCCTCGCCGGCCGCACCTCCGGGCCGCTGCACCTGCCAGACCGTTGCTTTCTCTGCTTCTGGCAACGTCCTTTCTGTGCAGGGAAATCATCTGTCTTATCATCTCTCTTCCCTTCCTGGGCAGGGACCGACCCAAAAGAGCACAATATTTCTTAGGCTTGCTAAAAAAAAAATTTTTTTTTAAATGAAAGGACTGATCACATGTTTTTATTTTGAAAACCACGAGAGCAGAATTTCGGCTGGAGTCTTAAAGGGCCGTTGTCACTCTGTGTCTGCGTCTTGGGGGTGGAGAGGGAGAGAAATTGCTGCCAAATGGACTGTCTTTCTCAATTCAGTTCAGAATGAACATAATCTCAGAAGATATAGGAGAAAATTAGAAAGATTAAAGTCTTCAAGGACATCCTGACCACTTGCTGTAGTTTCGGAGCTGCCCTCGGGGGGACCGAGCGGCTCGTGCCTGTGACGGCGGCGGCTGCGGTCAGGTTCACGCGGCCGGAGCCCCGCCTCGCCACATCCTGACGCCCAACCCTCCTCCTTCGGGGATTTACCCTCCGCAGTGCCCGCAGCTGCCCTGGGCTGGCTCACCTCCATGCTGACACGCCGGGGGTGCTCCCAGGCCCCGGGGGCAGCCCTCGGGCCTCCTGCGGCCTTCCACACACGCATGCCGCTGGCCGGGGCTCTGGCCCACCTCCCCGACCCCAGATCAGCCCTCTGAAGGCTTGCAGGGCAGGCAGAGGGGACTAACGTCATGACAGGGAGCCGAGAGGGGCCCCTGGGCGGCTCAGTCTGACTTCGGCTCAGGTCATGATCTCACAGTTCATGGGTTCGAGCCCCGCGTTGGGCTCTGTGATGACAGCTTTGGATTCCATGTCTCCCTCTCCCTCTGCCCCTCCCTAGCTCATGCTCTGTCTCTCTCTGTCTCTCAAAATTAAATAAACATTAAAAATTTTTTTTAGAAAGAGCCAGAAAAACTGTTCCCGCCACTGAACCTCCAGACCTGGCCTCGCTTCCTCTGAGGAAGGTGGTCAGCCCCATCAAGTCAGCACAGGCTAGCTTCCCAGCGTCTGGGTGGCCGTAACCAAGGGCCACAGAGAGGGTGCAGTAAAGAACAGTTCATCTTCTCCAGTCCTGGGGGCTGGGAGTCCGAGATCACAGTGTGGGCAGGGCTGAGGCCTCCTGGGGCCCTGTCCCCACCTCGTGGACTCTTGGGCCCCTGTCCCCACCTCGTGAATGCCATCTTCTCCCATGTCCTCACACAGTTGCCCCTCTGTGTCTGTGTCCCGACCTCTTCTTGTGAGGACACTGGTCACCCTGGATCAGGGCCACCCTCCTGACCTCCTTCTACCTTAGTCACCTCTTTAAAGGCCCCCCCCAAACACAATCACTTCCTGAGGTCCTGGGGTAGGACTTCCCCTAACCTAATGAATCTGGAGGACACAGCCCAACCCCTAACAGGCCAAGCCCCTACGGAGCTGAGTGCAATGGTAAGCTTCCAGCCAGAGTGTGAGTTCAGTCCACCCACGAGCAACAAACACATCCCTTCACTGACAGTTAGTGTGACCTGCTTTCTGAACAGATTTCACCCATGACGAGAAGAGAGAAAGAGGACATGACTGAGGAGAGCCCGGCATGTCCTTGGGCCTTAGACCCAGAGCAGTCACTCACCCACTAATTGTGCCCTTGGGGAAATGATTGTCTTTCTATAAAAAGGAAGGGTGGGCTGAGTGACCTTGGAGGTCTTTAATACCCCCTTGGTGACCCAGGTCATGAAGAAACATAGAACCAGCAAACTACAGGCCAAGGGCCCTGGCCCCTGGCTTGTCATTGTAAATAAAGTTTTATTGGAATACAGCTACCCTTACTCATGTACATATTATCTCTCTGCAGCCGTGAGACTGGAGTAACAGTAGCGGAGTCCGTACGGACCACACAAGACCTAAAACATTTACTACTGGCCCCTTACAGAAGCGCCTGAAAATCCCTGGACTTTGAGCCCTGAGGTTGGACAGTGACTGGTCTTTGCTAGGAAGGTGGCCGTCAGCAAAACCAACTTACGAGTGTCAGTGGAATGTGCATTCATTTGCTGTAACGTGCAATGTTTGTTTCCCGGCTGTGTGGGTCAAAGTAGGAACTTTGGGGGCCGCAGCCCCCCGGGTGTGCACTCAGAGCTTCACGGCCACGCAGGACTTCCCCCAGCCCTGGCCACCGGGCCACCACGGAGTCCCTGGAGCCCGTGAGCCTGTCCAGGAGGGACGTGAGCCCCGCTGTGCGGGGCGTGGAGGCCGCTGGCCGGGGAGCAGGCGTGACCGCCCAGCCTCTGCAGACCACGTCTCCCGTGGACTTGCCCGCTGAACTCAGAGACGGCTCACCCCGCCTGCCAGAGGCAAAAACGAGCCTTTATTTAACTTCCTGTGTCATCACGGGCTAAAAAATGTTAATAAAACAATCTGTTTTTCTTAAATACAAATTTAGAAATTAAAAAAACAAAAGCCAGATAGAGTTGCTGTTTCATTGACGTCCTGGTCCCATGGCTGCGTTTTGGGGAGCAGCAGTCCAGGGAGCCCTGTGCCCACCACACCGGCAGCATCTCGTGTTGGCCGCCTCAGTCCCAGGCCCTGGTGCTGGTGGTCAGGAAGAGGTGTCACTCAGCTGCGTGTCCTCAGAGTGGCCACTCCGTGCCCTGGCCAGCCACGCGTGGTCGTCGCTGTCTTGGGCACTCTGCCCGTGGTCTCTGGCACCCTCCCGCCGCCTCTCCTCCTCAGGCATGTCCACTGCACACTGAGCTGGGGCACGTGTGCCCAGGACCGTGGACATTTGCAGCAGGCAGTTCAGACCCACGGAAAGACAGCATTTCCTCTGTGCCCGTAATTAGTGGGAGCACCGTTTGTATTTCTGGCCAGTAGAGGCTTCATGGCAAGAATCCAGGAATTCGGGCAGCCCCTCCCCTCACTATAGTGGCCTTGCCCAGGGCTCAGAGGTGCCACATTGTTGCTGCTGTGGGTTCCCACCGGCTGCGGGAGCTGAGGGGGTCACGTCATTATCATCAGCGGTTGGCCTCTGGCCCTGAATCCCTTCTCTCAAGCCCCTCGGAGGAGGAAGGTGGGCGGGGGTCAAGGCCGGTTTAGGCACTTGCATGCTTGCGGTCAACAGGCCGTAGATGGAGAGTGGCATGGGGGTGCGGGGGGGAGAAGACCCTGCCCCCCATCCTGACCATTGCGGCCCAACGTGTGCCTCAGGTCCCAGCCAGGACCTCTTACCACACCAGCTCTCAGCTGACATCAGCTTTACCTAAAATACCTGTTGGATTTCATGGATTTGGTTCTCTTACCCCTAAGTACTCGAGGGTACTGAGGACTATGTTGTGCTAAGGTTCTGAGCCTTAGTTACTGGTTACTGGTTTGGTTACTGGTTGGTGAGTTTAGTTCCTGGTACCGGTTTAGGACTCCAGAGTTACTGACGGATCCAGACGCACGATTGGTGAAGCCAGTCACCCTGCCTGATGGAGACACCGACACCTCAGCGTGACTCCCAGAGCCTTGGCCACCATGCTGCAGCCTGCAGAGGCCGTGCGGGCTGACGGCACTGGTCTCCCCCGCCCCCCGTGCCCTGCCCCCCGACCCACCCTGGGAGGAAGCCAGAACTGATGTCCGGATCAGACAGCCCGGGGCCGGAGCCGTCTTCTGCGGGGACTGGCACCTGAGTCACAGTTGTCCGGGTCCAGGACCTCAGGAAATGCCGGCCGGTGCAGGAGTCACAGGTGGAGGCAGTGGGTGGGGAGGGCCCATGCCCCTGGGCCAGGCCTTTGGCTGAGGAACCAAGAGTTCCAGGAGCTGCTGGGAGAAGAGAGAGAGAAACCCGAGGCCCCTGGAGTGCTGACCGTGGAGGTGTTTTCACTGCCCATTTTCGATTCCCTTTCCTTTTCCTTTGAAACGTGACGAAGAAAATCTATCCCGATGCTCAGTGTGCTGGGAAATCATCTCTTTGAGAGGCACAGGATGAGAGCCCATCGGAGCCTCCCCGGACCCCGGACAAGGCCCCTGGGCCCCACCGGGCAGGGGTCCTCGCCCACCGGAGCTCCTGGCAGTCACCGGGGCGAATGACAGTGCAGGGCTGGGGCAGGATGAGCTTTGTGGTGAGGGACGGACACCCACGGCCATGTCTGCGTTTCCTAAGCAGTCAGAGGCCCTCACCTTCCCGTGTCCCTTTGGGGACTGAGTCAGCCGCTGTGGTCAGTGTGCGGGCAGCTCCGAGGCTGGGCCCCAGGCGGGGATTTTCCTGGCTCCAACGAGTCGCCCCCACGGACTTCACGGAGCACAAGCCCTCCCCTTGGAAGACAGACTCCCCCCCACTGCTCGAAGGGCCAGGGCGCCCGCCCCTGTCCCCTCTTCTTCCTCAGCCCTCCGGCCCTGTGCACCGTGGCAGGATGGGTATCTTCAGTGGCCTGCCAAGAAGCCGTCACCTACACCCCTTCCAGCGGGTGGGGGGACAGGAGGGCTGTGCGCAGCCGGGGCCCTGAGCCTACTTCCTGTTCTGAGTCTTCAGGCCTTTGGGACAGAGCCCTTTGTCGGCAGGCTCCCTGCGGCCCTGGGCCCACCCTGCCGAGTTCCAGCAAGTGGTGCTGGACCCTCACTGCAGTGTGCTCAGCCCCCTTCTTTCTGGAGAGAGCGGGAGAGGGAGCAAGCGAGCATGAGAGCGGGAAGGAGCAGAGACAGGGAGAGAGAGGATCCCTAGCGGGCTCCGCGCCCTCACTGACTCGGGGCTTGAACCCACAAACTGTGAGATCAGGACCCGGGCCGAGACCACGAGCCCGACGCTTACCCCACTGAGCCCTCCAGGTGCCCCCTGTGTGTCCATCCCTTGTAAACGAAAGGAAGAAGCCCCAGCCCACCGATGTGAGGGCAGAAGAACACAGTGGGGGTCCCGGGGCCTCTGCCATGGAGCCTTCCCGCAGCCCGGAGGTCTCGGCCGCCTGTCCCCGCCTCAGCGAGGGCACCGGCACGCGGACACCGGCAGGTCAGGCCTTCGCCGCGGACATCGTGGCGTGTGGCTGTTTCCAGGCTGACGCTGAGCCTCTCTTGACGTCTTACTCAGCCCCTCGGCCTGTCCCGGATGACTGCAGAAGCCGGAGGCTCCCCTTCGACTGGCGGCACCTTCTGTTCACGGGGCGGCTCGGCTGCTGTGCTTCAGCCTGTGGGGGCCTTCCTGGGGCCCTCCGCAGTCCTGCAGGCGGTGGGGCAGGGGGAGGGGCGCGGGGCACGGTGGCACGGCCACGCTGGGGGTCAGTCAGCTGCTCCAGGGACGGCCAGCAGGTGGAGGCCAGGAGTCAGAGGCCCCCCGGCCGCAGGGGAGGCGGACCACACGCCGCCGGGCCTCCCGCCCCCCATCCGATGGGCAGGGGAAGAGGGTGCGGGGGATGAACTTCCCTTCCCGTCACCGGTTCATACTCTCCAAACACTGCTCTTCTCACACTTTCGTCCTTGGCGAGGAGCAACGGTGGCCGCACGCGGCGTATGGGGTAAGATCCCTCCTTCTTAGCGCGGCCCCTGCAGCCTGACCCCGTTGTCCCGTGCCAGCCACAGCCTCCACTCGCTGGGCCCGCCTGGGACCCTTAGGCCGCCAGTGCTCGGGGCCCCAGTCACACCGCCTCACTGCTGCGCACCCTCGGGGCCCCGTGACTCGGCCTCCCTCCTCCCGGAGGCTGGCTGAGCAGCGGCCCAGGGATGTGCTCCCGGATGACCAGCTGCTGCCCGCCCGGGGACCAGCTCACCTCCGACCACAGCTCCGTGTGGTTTCGGGATAGTTTGTCTGCAGCATCTCCGCAGCCCACAGGCTGCTGCGTCCTTCTGTTTTCGAGCCGGCTTTCATGCCCTTTGGGGTGCTGGTCGGAGCTGCCTCCCTGGGAGGCGGTGCTGGAGTCGGGGACCCCGTCCGCCTGCCTGGGGAGCGCCCACCGGCCCCCAGGCCCGTCCTGAGCCGGGTCTCCACGTTCATCAGCTGGACTTTGGTTGGTTGCTGTCCCGGGGCTTGGGGGAGGGAGCACTAGAATCTCCCCCTGAGCCCTGTTAGCCCCGAAAACAGCCAGGTGGAGAAGCCCCCTCCTTAGGGTCCAGGAGACGGGCCTGCAGGAAAACCTCCCGTGTGGCCTGAGGACCAGGCGCCCCGCTCACCCCGCACACAGCCCCCCGAATTCCTATTCTTGGCCTCATCAGTGATTAGCTGCACGGTGTGTCCCGCTGATCAATCAGATCAGGGACGCCCTGATCTGGACTGATGCACCCCCTCCCCCCTGCCTGGGCAGCCACTCCCCTCTCTAGGGTCCCAGCTGGAAAACAGGCCTGAGGGCGAAAGTTTCCCTGGCCAACTGTCCCATCCAGCCGCCCGTCCGCCGCCTGCCTGCGGTCCGTGGAGGGGAGACCCTTCGGCCTGGCGGACAGCGGTGGACCCGCAGTCAGGGTGCTCCGTAGGGCGAGGGCGTCCCTCCCTGGTGCATCCGGGTCTCGTTATGTGCTGGGGACGAGGCGGGAGGGCATTCCTATTCTGTTCCCTGGGCACCTGCCCCAAGCGCAGAGCGGGATGTGCAGGGCCCCGCCTGGGGGAGCAGAGGAAGTGAAACACCCCCCGACCCACTGCCCCGGGGGAGCACTCCATGGGGAGCACCCTGCAGGGACTGAGGAGCCCCCGGCAGCCATGAGCCTGGCGCCAGCCTGAAGGTCAGCGATGCAGGGTGGTGCGTCCCTCCCCGTCCCCAGCGCTGCCCCCAAGAGACGGTGGGACCAGCGGGCGCTGCCGGCCAGCCTGCAGAGAGGGGGCGGGAGGTGAGGAGGGTGATGCACACTGAGGGGAGAGGCCGGGGAGCACCCCTGCTGTGCCCGTGTCTGTGGGCGCAGGGTCTCTGCCCTCCAGGTGGACATGGACCACCGTACTCTGACCCCCTCATGTCAGGCTCCATCCCTCCCGCGCCCGACGGGAGCCGCTGCTGCCGGTAGGTCCAGGCGGGCCGTTGTCTCCTCCGAAGGCCAAGGCAGAGGCGGAGCCCTCTGTTTATAATTTGGGGGATTTTTGAAATCGTAAGTCTTTCATCATAGAACGCCTGGAGCCTTCAGACGCAGCAATCAAACACAGCAATATCCGGGGTCGCTTGCGAGGGACCTGTGGATTTTTAAAGACATTATCAAAGAGATCAAGTCTAAATGATGTTCACCACAGGGGCGTGTTGACAATATCACGGCCAAGGGGTGCACTGATCGATCGGAGCGCACGGCAGCGTTCCCAGCCCTGATGACTTCATGTTCCCAGGGTCTGCGTCCTCCTCGATGGGGTGCTCCTCTGACGCGTCTGTAGATGTGTGTTCATGCCTCTGGCGACGCCCACCACTCACCATCAGCCAGACACCGCCTCTGTGGGGCAATGCAGGGTTTTTTGCCTTTGAAATCCCCTTGGGAGACTTGAAAATCCAGTCTGCTGTGTCTTTCTTCACGACTTCAGACAAACGTCCATGGAACTGAAACATGGTGGGGGATTTGCAGCTTCTTCTTCAAGACGAGTTTCTGCGGCGTGCTCACAAACGACCCGGCTCCGGCCCTTCACCGGTGGGAAAGCATCCCGAGTCCGAAGCGCCGGTGTCTCGACGGCTGCTGCTCGGGCCCGACGTGTCCTGGGCTGCCGTGAGCGGCATCGGCCTGCCGCGCGGGGCCCCGGCTGGGAGGCTGCCTGGGTCGCACCGCGGGGCTCTGCTCCCTGTCACCGCGTCCCCTCTGGGCTCACCCTGCGCAGGAGGGCCGTCTGGTACTTGCAAGGCTCAGGCGACGCTTGCAGATGGCGCAGGGACCGGCCAGTGACGCAGGACACTCTCCAGGTTGCTTGGAGCCCGAAGGCGGGACTCGGAAGCAGACGAGGCAAACTCCGGGATTTGAGGCCTACTCGATTTTTGCCAGCATCCCGAGAATCACTGCCGGAAAGCATCGTATCTGAAGTGGTAAAAAGGCAGAACAAAGTGCTGTGCATCATGCAAACGTATCACAAAGCTCTTTCTGCTTTAAAAAAGCGTTAAAAAATGTTGAGGGGCACCTGGGTGGCTCAGTCAGTCGAGCGTCCGACTTCGGCTCAGGTCATGATCTCACGGTTCATGAGTTCGAGCCCCGTGTAGGGCTCCGTGCTGACAGCTCAGAGCCTGGAGCCTGCTTCTGGTTCTGTGTCTCCTTCTCTCTCTGCCCCTCCATTGCTCGTGCTCTGTCTGTCTGTCTGTCTGTCTCTCTCAATTATAAACATAAAAAAATAAAAAAATTAATCGCACCTGTTTCCTTTTACTTTAGAAAGTGGGCAATAGAGGCCCATGTTTATAGCCCCTCTTTCATTCCCACTGGATGACGCTGGCATCGAGCACAGGAGGTCCGGCCGAGGCCCGCAAAGGGCGGCCGGTCAGGGGTCACCGCAGGACTGGAGGTGAGCTGTGCCCCCTATGAGGAGGGAGGAGTGGGGACCAGGCGGGCAGAGCCGACTTCCCAGGAAGGAGATTTCTTCTCAGCTGTAAGAGTGACAATGATTTTGGAAACAGTGGTCTGGAAGTGGAGAGGTTTCCAGGGCGGGATTGGCATCAGAGCCCCAAGCCCAGCTGGGGACGATGCTCAGGTGCTCACGACCAAGAGTCCTCGTTCCCGGGCCTCCCTGGGCACCCGGCAGGCTCTGCGCTCACGTGGTCCCTGTCGTCTGAGGTAAGGAGACCAAGGCTCCCCTGGGGCGGCACCTTGCTGCACGAAGTCTCCCTTGGAAAGAAAGGGGGCTGCGACCGGCCTTGTGACTCTGAAGCCGAGACGCTTAGCCACTAGACTCTGGAACACTCGTCACTGAGGACGCCACACCCCCGGGGACAAGCCCAATGACAGCCCTGTGCGGGTTCTGCGTTGCAGCCGCAGGTGCGGCCACGCGGGCAAGATGCCCACCCACCTGAGGCGCCAGGGGACCCTCCAGGGGAACTGCCACGCTGGGTTCTGGCTACCAGGATGTCTGGTGCCCTTTCTGTCCCTGTGGTCAGTCCCCCCTCCTGGCGGGGACGGTGGGCTGTGTGTCCGTGTGCCGGGCAGCATCTGAACACTCATGTCCAGCCTGGAAGGCATCATGGCCTCGTGCAGGGGTGAGGAGGGTCTGTCTGTGGCCTTAGGGGGGAGTGCGTCCTCCACCCGCGGCGTCCAGCCCACGCAGGGGTGACTCATGGTGGGTTCCTAGCCAGGCGGCCCACTCGAGCTGACGACAGTGTAAGGCCCCGGCAGGAGCGGCCGTGGGAGAGACGGGGAGGGGGTCGTCTGCTCTGGCCCTTCAGCCCTGGGGGTCCCGGGCACACGCAGACTGCACTCTTCCCCCGAGATGCCTGGGCCGCTGCTGCTCTGACCTGTGCACCTGCCGGCCCCAGGAAAAGAGCCCGGTGAGAAAGGGTGTCCCCGGGCACGGCCGAGCTGCATCCCCATGCCCCAGAAAGGTGTCTGAAAGTGAAGCCTGGAAACAGCAATCCGCCGCTAACAGGGATCCTGAGGCAGGAAGCACGGCCGGGGCCAGCCTGGACGGCCCACGGCCCACGGCCCGAGCTCCGTACCGTCACCACAGGAGCTGAGAAGGGCAGGGAAGGACACAGAGGAGCTGAGCCCGTCCCCAGACCGGGCCCTGGGACGCTGGCCGGTCCAGTCTCTTGTTCGAGACTGAGGACATTGTGGAGGATGTGTCAGTGACCTCATAAAGGACACACGTCACTGATGGGTGTAGAGAAAACAGAATTCGGGTCTCTAACTCCCAGCCTAGTTTCTCTCTCCTGGACTGTGTGCCCGTCGGACCCCACACCCCCGGGAGCATTGCAGATGAAGTCTGACCCTGCAAGCAGTCTAATGAGGACAAGTTCAAAGTCACTCAGACCTTCTCAGTGTCATCCTCTTCCCCTTGGACCACTGCCTTGGGGCCACCGAGTCCCGGGGGGTTCTGCTGGGAATGTTCCAGTGCCGTGTGCCGTCCAGGACGTGGGTTCTCAGCACGCGGCACCCTGTGCTCTGTTTTGTTTGTTCCTTGTCATCCCAAGGCCCCTCCCCGGATGGCAAAGGCCACCCGGCTTTGGGGACACACCATATGTACCGGTCTTGTCCACTAGAGCCGTGTCTTTGATTACCTGACCAAGTAAGTTAGCGCTCCCCTCGGTGAACCCGCAGGGGTGAGGCCGGGACGGCCTCTATCGGAGAGCCTTGCAGGAAAGCTCCGAAGTGGAGTCTGCAGCGTTGGGGGTCCCGCAGGTAGGGGCAGCCGGGCCTGGAGGGGCGCTGCCCGCCGTGGGGGCGTTACGGCGTGCCGGCTCCCGCCAGACTTCACCCCCTGGGACCTCAGCCCGGTCACCGCATGGAGCTCCATTCACTGCACTTTGCGACGGGGAAGTGGGTGCCACCAAGGTGGGTGACGGGGAAGGCCACCGCTGGGAAGCAGCAGAGCTGGACAGAGCCTCTCTGCCCTTCTGTGGGGAGAGATGCTGGCCTCCCCCCAGGACGTTTGGGACCCGGGCGCACAGGCCGCCTGCAGCAGCCCCGGGACCGTTCTGTCCCGAGCGAGCTCCTGGGGGCGCCGCGGGGGCCCTGGGCTGCGCTCGTGGGTCCCCGGCTCGCTCCCCGCCCAGCATCTGCCGAGTGGCTGCCTCCTGTCGGGCTCCCTCCGCCCAGCTGTGGGGGAGGCGATAGCATCTGCCCGGAGGACGTGCCGCGGCGCAAGCGTTACTGCACGCGGCTGATGAAAGACGGCGCTCAGGTTCAAAGGCTCCGGAGCTGTGTAATTACTCTTTTAAGCAAAACACTTTCTAGAAGCCCTGAATTAGCTTTCTCTCTGAATGCCTATTTCTTCTCAGATGTGTGCTTTCTGTACAATAGGAAGGTGGAGGTTGGCATTCGCTCTAGCAGCAAACACAAGACCCTCAAGTTGGCTCCAACCTTGTGGAGAACTGAGAACACGCATTCCAGGCGACGATGTGGCGCTTTCTGGTTCGGGGGGACCCGGGGCTTCCAGCTGAGCCGCCATCCGCCCGGCACAGCACGAGCCTGCCTTCGGGCCTGGCCCTCGTCCGCTGAGAACCGGGGTGGCCGTCCGAGGCCTCTGTGGCCCTCGGCCTGGGGTCGGGGGTCCACGGTAGCTCGTGGCACTGCTTACGGTTTCCTGTTCTTTGTCCACGAATAGGCAACAGTCAGGCAAAGGCTTGCCAACTGATACATCTTTCCTTTGAATAAAAAAAAACCCCATCGGGGGTCATTTCACTCAGCCCCTCAATGTGCCTGGGGGAAGCAGAGCCGCCGAGAAAGGCCCCTGTGCCTTCAGGGTCACCCGGGTCAGCACCTGCCTTCGTGTCCGCACGCACCCTGATCCGACCATGTCCGGCGACGCGGGACAAAGACGCTGAGGAAACCTCTGCCTTGCCTTGAGTCAGCGTCATGCGGAGCACAGGCGGGGGGTACGGGCGTCAGACAGACGAATCCCGGGCAGAGAACCCCCAACACCTACACACTCCCCTCTTCCGTGACGTCCCAGCTCCTGGCTTTATGAGCAAACTCAACTCCTCTCCTCCTCCGCCCTGTCTGGGGCAGGGGTGCGGGCCCGGCGAATGAGGGAGGTGACTATTCCCTCGCAGCGGTGCCGCCAGAGCGCCAGCAAGGGACGCGGCGCTGAGGAGTCGCCAGCTCAGGGTCCGACGCTGATGTTGGCAGATCCTGCGTCATCTTCGTCTGCAGTCCCCGCCTTGCTGGGGAAATGTCTCCAGTTTCCTGCGGTTGCCGCGGGGACTCGACAGTCCCCGGAGAGGGCTGAGGCACCAGCCCAGCAGCCGGCCGGCCAGCCACTCGTCCGGTTCCCCTGGCCCTGCCCGGGTTAGACCGCGTCCCGGGGCGCACAGGGGTGTCCAGGACAGGTGCCCTCTGGAAGCAGGTGGAGACAGGCTCCCCGTGGACGACCCAGGCATCCCGTGACCAGGGCAGAGGCCACGCAGCTGCACTTCCAGGACAAGCCTGGCAGGTGAGGAAAGCTGGACCCAGATAATGGACGAGAGGCACCTGGAGAGGCGATGCTGAGACCTGCACACCTGGGCGCGGTCCGGGCCACCAGCGGAGGCCGCGTAGGGTGACGTTGGGATCGGCTGCGTTTGTGGGAGAAAGAAAGGAATCGGAGCCGAGCTGGGGAACCGGAGACCGGGGCGCTCCGGGCCGGGGAGGGCGCGGCCCTGCGTGTCTGCAGACCACACCCCGGGGCCGTTTGCTCAAGTGCAGCCTCGTGGCGCAAGACGGGCTCACGGAGCATTCTAACTCCGGTCCACACTCGGGGCAGGCTGTGTTACAGAAGCCCAAGGCCAGGAGCTGGGACACCAGGTTTTGTTAACGGTAGTTGCTGTCTGTTGGCCGTTTTCTATGCATCAGACCTGATGCTGAGCCGGCAGGTGCGGAGAACGGTGACAACACGTGTAAGGACTGAAGATGTCCAGGCGCCGAGAAAGGCAGTTTTCACGCATTAACTCACTTTACGAAGCGGGACTATGGGCACCTCGGTTTTGTAGGTGGCGGAGCTGAGGCCCAGAGCGGTGAAAGGCTCTCCTGCGGCTCACCCTCGAGTGACTGGACCACACTCACACTCAGGCTGTGTGGACGCAGCATGCCTGCCGCCGATGTGTCCCCGAGCTGGGCCACCGTGACCCCAGTGTGACGGGTGAGCAGAATGAGTCCCGGGGACACGACCCGCTGGACGGGGCAAGCTGACGGCAGGTGGCAGAGCGCAGGACTCTGGCTCAGCGCGGCTGACTCACGCTCCAGGGCCCTCCCCCTCAGGCGCCCCGCGGGAACCGCCGATGATTTCTGGATAAAACGTCCACTGTGGAGTCACACTCCAGAAGTCCTCTGTCTGCAGTGCGTCAGGGACTCACACGTCCCCTCCCTCCTCTGTGACATCTGGGCGAACCTGGAGTAAATAGTGGGAAGGGAGGCACACGGCCTCCAGCCCTGCAGCCCCAGCCCGGGGTCAAAGGTGCCCAGGGTCACGTGGCAGGACCCTGCAGCAACCCTCTGATTCGTATGATGATGCCTATTGGAGTCATAATAATCTCTACGAACAACAGCAATAACTCTAATGACAGATTCACGAATGTTGATGACGGTTTGCTTGCTGTATCTTCTTTCATCTCAGGATATCAAAGCACCTTGAAAATATTAATTAAACCCTGGGAAATAAATATCATTATGCCAATGTTAAGAAGGGGAAACTGAGGCACCGTGAGGTTACATGCTTTGTGGCAGACCACCCAGAGGCAAAAACCAAATGAAGAGGGTATTCCCCCCCTCCACACGCTGTTTCCTTCAAAGTCTTTGGCTCAGTATTTGCAGTGCATTTCTGGAAGCATCTATTTCATGTCTACAACAGGCCTAGGTTATGTGAGCCTTTTAAAATAAGCTTTCGGGGACTTCCCTCCTGCCTTCTAACGCGGGAAAACGCATGTGTCCCACTAACGGAGATAATACATGAGCCCGGAGACCGCTCTGCAAAGCTGCTGTCCAACACGCGAGAGACGGGGCTCCGTGGGGAGGACGGAGGGACGGGCCTTCGGACAGTGGGATTTGGGCCGGAGAGGAAAGGGCTTAGCAGGTAAAGAGAGAGCAAGCCCGCAGGCAGGAGGCCGCAGAGACGCAGGCTTGGCCCGGGGACGACCTGCCCCGGGCAGGGAGCTCAGGACAGTCCTCTGGGAGCTGAGGACTCGCCCTGGGGGCTTCCCCGCAGGCGGGAAGGGGCTCCGGGAGGGGTGGTGAGCGTGGACCAGGGCAGTGGACCAGGGCAGTGGACGCGGTGGCCCCGGAAGTGCCCCCCCCAGCATTGTTTGATGCCAAACGAGGGAGTCCACTTTCTGATCTCACCGTGCACCTGACACTCGAAAGGATGCAGGAGCTTGGAACAGGCCTCCCTGAAAAGAAGACCCTTGTTCTAGCCAGAGGCTGAGGTGACTGCTTATCCTTGCACACAGGTCAGCTCCAAGTGAGCACTTTGGCATAGTTTATTCCTTTTTTTAATTTTTACTGTTTTTATTTATTTTAGAGAGAGAGAGAGAGAGAGAGACAGCATGAACAGGGGAGGGTCAGAGAGAGAGGGAGACACAGAATCCAAAGCAGCTCCAGGCTCTGAGCTGTCAGCACAGAGCCCGACACGGGGCTCAAACCCACGAACCGTGAGATCATGACCTGAGCCGAAGTCGGAGGCCCAACCGACGGAGCCACCCAGGCGCCCCTCATTTATTCTTTACTAAACAATTTATTCACATGGAAGGTCACCTCGAGGACGCACAGCTAGACTCCACGACATACCTTCATTTCAGTTCGAGAGCAGGTTCACAGTGGCCCAGGGTCCTTTGAGCAAAGTCCGTGTCTCCAAACCACTAACATACTCAGAGCAGGCAATGATCAGGACAGAGACACAGAACCTGAGTTTCTGTAGTTATTTATTTTTTAATATTTACTTATTTTGAGGGGGTGTGAAGGGGGTATGAGCAGGGGAGGGGCAGAGAGAGAGGGAGACACAGACTCTGAAGCAGGCTCCAGGCTCCATGCTGTCAGCACAGAGCCCGATGTGGGGCTCAAACTCACAAACTGTGAGATGGTAACCTGAGCTGAAATCAAACGCTTAACCGACTGAGCCGCCCAGGCGCCCGGAGTTTCTGTATTTCTGTTTGACTACTTGGAGTTTTAAATTTCTTTTTAAAATTCAAAGCTGTGAAACAGATTGCAAACTGCGGAGGGATAAGAATTTTGTTGGGTAAGTATTAAATTTTGTTCGTACGTGAGGAACACGCCACTGCATTTGAATAGTGTCTTCAGAGTGGAAATTCATTCTTTGACAAATGTTGCTTGCGTTGACTCCGAAAACGAACCAAGGAAACGATCACTGTTGTTGGAGTTACCATGTGACTTTCTGGAGGAGGAAGGTGTTCTCTCCGGGGCTCACGGGGCACAGCGTGTGTGGACGGCCCGGCGTTCCTGAGGCCGGGCGGGGGAGGGGAGTCAGGCCCAGGCCGCAGGCGGGAGGAGAGGCTAGGCCACTCGCTTTATGACTGAGACCCGTCCGGAGACGGCCAGGCGGAGAGAAGGCCCTCCTTGCCAGCTCCACGCCCAGGTCAGGAGTGTGTCCCGAGATGCCGTGTCCCGTCACTGGCCCTGCTTTGCCGTGAGCCTCGGTCCCTCCACAGTGACGAGATCCACCCCGGAAGCTGGGTGCAATGCTTGTGTCTCGGCCGAGCCTGGCACGGTGCCGGGCGCTGGGAGCCGTGGCCGGAGTGCCCCTGGGGGGGGTCTTCGCGACCCGCGGCTGTCCTTGGCCGGGCCGTTCGTTTCTCGGCGGGGCGAGCCTTCCAGGTTTGCGGTAAGGACTGGCTGAGCTGGGCCCTTGCCAGGTGTCTGGTGCCCGGCCACGTGCACACTGCGCCCACACGCCGAGTGAGCGTGACAGCGAATGCGAGGCGGCCCAGGGAGGACGGGCTTGGGGTGGGGTCACAGGCCGACTGCAGCAAAGTGGGGGGTGGGGGGCACATGCGCTTCTCAGACAGGAAGTCAGGCTTCCAGAGGGCAGCGAACTCCGGGCCGGATGCCCTTGGATTGGCACTGGGCACATGCTGGTCTTCAAAACCTCAAGGGGCCAGAAGCTGGTCCTCGGGACCCCAGGCCCCACCTTGGGTGTCAGTGACGCTCTGGGACCTTGTGGAAGGGCCCCGGGAGGCCCTGAGGTGCCTGCAGGTGCGAGAGTTGTGAGGATGTCCGAGAATCAGGGCCTCGCCCTGGGGCTCCCCGCTACCCCGCCTGTCTCCACGGCCACCCCAGTGTGGGTTCTGTCCTCACGCCTGTGGTTGTTCGAACTGGCACTCAAGGCCGCGCTGGGGGCTGGAGGGCCAAGGTGGGGGCCTCCCTCCTCCTCCCTGTCACCCCCCATGCGGGGTCTCCGGGAGCGTGTGCGCTGAGTCCCGGGGCAGCGACCCCCCTTCAAGCCAGCTCCACGTGGCGATGGGGGCTCTCCACGTAGAAAACACAGAAACCCCATGGTCGGGGCAACGCTGAGCCGCACACGCGCTTAGCTGCTGCCAGGCCCTGTCCCCCCATCGGACACGTTCCTCAGTCCCAGCCCTGTCCCCACCCCCCCGGGGTTGTCACCCACATCCAGGCCCCGAGCTACCCGAGTGCCTTCAACACAGCCCAGCAAATGTGCCGGGACACTAGCTAATAGCTCCACATTCGGGGCTTTCTGCACCTGACGGGGACATTCTTCTCCATCAGAGTGCCCAGGACCACAAAATAAGGCGGGGTAGGGGTGAGCCAACAGCTGGAGGGTCTGCCGTTTGGGGAGGGGGCTTTCCTTAAGCCTCCTCCAGACATGCACACGCCCGCACACCTGGGAAGGGCTGCGAGCACCCACAACGGGTGTCGGCTGGGTGCCCGACGGTGGCGGCCTTAGTCCTGGCGACGGGGTCCTTCCCGGCCCGCTGACAGCTTCTCCGGCGCTGCTCTGGGGATTTAATGAGCCGTTGCTACAGGTCAGCAGCGGCGTGAAGATTTGAGGGAAATTTCATAGCCGAATGCTGGGCTGTGGTCTGGGGCTATTTTAAAATGATCAAAATGGGCGCCTGGGTGGCTCAGTCGGCTAAGCGTCCAGCTTCAGCTCAGGTCATGATCTCACAGTTCGGTTCGTGGGTTCAAGCCCCGCATCGGGCTCTGTACTGACAGCTCAGAGCCTGGAGAATCTGTGTCTCCCTCTCTCCCTGACCCTCCCCTGCTCACGCTGTCTCTGTCTCTGTCTCTCAAAAAAAAAAAATAAAATAAAAATAAATAAATAAATAAATAAAATGATCAAAACAGCCTGAATCATGGTGATCCCATTCCGACCCGGGGAGCAGATAGAAGCAAACCCCGGTGAGCAGGGAGCCAGGGCGGGAACCGCTCCTGCAGGCTCGCGGCTCTGGCTGGGTCGGGTGGTGGCCACGGGACCCCAGGGCTGAGGGCCACGGTCGTCCTGATCCGCTGACATTCGGCTTCAGACACGGGCATTTCATGCCAGATCCTGACATGCAACTTCCCCTATGGGGACGGATAGAGAGCGGTCTTCCTGGGAGGATCCCGGAGGCCCGGAGCCAGGCAGAACGGAGCTCACTCGGCCAACCCTGGGTGCCAGGCCGGGCCCTTTGCTCGTCCATCCGAGGCCCGCTGCCCGCTGCCCAGGAGAAGACCCTGGCTTGAGAGAGGGCCGTGATGTCCAGAGCGGGTGCAGCTCTGTGTCCTGCCGCCTGACGACACGTCCCAAAGATGGAGGAACGCGAAGGCTCAGAGGCCAGGGGCTGGCCCCTTCCTCTGGGCAGGTGAGTGTCTGAAGCAGCATCAGCACCGGCAGCACCTCCAGATTTCCTGGTACGTGACGCACTTCATGGTCGGAGCTTCCCTGAGGCCTGGAGACGCGACGGTGAGCGGGTGGAAACGGGGTGGAGATGATGCACTCTGGCCGGCGGTGACCTGGGACCCAGGAGGAGCACAGGGGCCGAGGGGTCCCTCCTCCCCTTCCCCAGGGCAGTGGGACCGCGGGACCAACAGGCCACCGTCCCTACCAGCCTGGCTCCTGTCTCCCATTCGGGCCAAGAAAGCCTCTTTGGGGACCCACAGGGCAGGACCGTTAAGGATCTGGTGCTGGGCTTGCGCACAGTGGGTCCTTAGGAAATGTTCTCAAACCTGATTCCCTATCCCTCTGTGGCCAGCACCCCGGGAACACGCCGTGGGCATGCGGCATGGGGCCCAGGTGAAGGTTTGGGTCCTGGGTCTGGCACCAGGCAGAACTACCCTTAAAGGCTGGTGTTCCCCCCAGGCCCCCTGCGCCGCCCCTGTCTCTGGGCACAGTCACAGAGCACAGACGAGGTTTCAACCCCAGAGACATGGGGTGGGAGGGGCGTGGAGGAGCCTCCCGCACGTCAGTGCCGCCCGCCGGGGCTCCAGCCGCAGGCAGCGGCCAGCGCTCTGCTCCTCCCCGTCCTCCTGCAGACGCCCGGCAGAAGGAGAAAGTTCCGCATCCAGCCAGCGGTGGGGCCACAGCAGGCCGCACGGAAATACCGCACACCTGTAACACCTACCATTGCTGCAGATTTTGCCAAAACCGTATTTCCCTTGTGAAACACCCAGCGGGGCCCGCGGCTGAAGTTCCCCGAGAAAATGTGCCTGTGCCTCTGCCAGCGCGGCCTCCGGCCCCAAGGGCAGACCCGCCGGCAGACGGGGAGCCAAGCGGCTGTGCCCAGGGGGCCTCGCCGGCTGGCCTGACCTGCACATCCGGCCACCATGCTCCCACCAGGGCCCCCCAGGCTGGGCTTCCGCTGGGCAGGCTCCCTGGGACTGGCCCCAGGGCCGGCCGCCCGCAGTGCCCACAGCCCTGGGAACATCTACCCTCTCCTGGGCACACCCCAGAAGCTTCGGGCCAAGATCTCGGGGCGTCCTCGGAGCTGCCCGGAGGGCGGACATGGCGGACCCACCATGAACGTGTTTCCCACCTTGGATCTCATCCCAAGAGGCAGCAGCGCAGCGTCTGTTCTCGGTCGCTCAGCAAACCGTGTCCCCTGACAGCCGCTCGCCTGGAGCCCGTGCCACCGGCCTTGTCCCTGTGTCTGCGTCCTCTCGCTCTGCCCTGACCTCCTTCTCTGACCCGGCTCCGCCAGGCTGCCAGGGCGGCTCCTTCTCTCCTTCTTCACCCCTGCCCTTTGCTTCTGGCGCTGGGCCCCAGAATCGGGCACGTCCCTATTCCTGGAGCTGAGGAGGCGGCCGCCGCCCTGTGGGGTGTGAAGGGCCCCAGCGCCGCGTCCTTCCTCCCCCGACCACACGGCGGATCTGAGGGGCCTCCGGCCAAGGCCACACAAACCCTCTGACAAAACGGAAACGGCCTGGCGGTGGGGGGAGCTCCCTCGGTCATCATCAGCCCACGGAGAACCGGAACCCACTTATCAGAGCTGCGCTGGGAGGGGCGGGGGGGGGGGGAAGACAGAGGAGTCCGGGCCCGAGCCACGGCCCCTGAGGAAGGACCCCAGATGCACAGCAGCGGGAGGCACAGGCGTCCTGGGCAAGGGGCCAGCATGACAGAGCCCCGGAGGAGGGGCAGACGGACAAGCCGCCCGCCCCCCGGGTGGCCACACCGGCCCGGAGTGGGGGCAAATTGCTTCACAGGGAGCCCAAATTAGGCCCACATTAGAGTTTCTGCTCTCAAGAAATCAGTTGATTTCTCCTCTGTTTAAATCAATCAGAGACACCTACAAATGGCAATCTAGAAGCCGCTCTGCGCCTACCTCCCGTCTGGCTCTCTGCCCGGCAATCACGCATCTGCATCCTAATCCGAAGCAATTCAGCACCCCTCTCGAGAGTCACGTTTATCTTGCACACGTTCCCTCCAACGTGCCTCTGCCAGGCCACAGGCAGCGCACTCGGTGTTTCCTGCGTCCACACCTCTAGCTCCAGCACGACCATCCACGGACGTGCAGGGCCTGGCACGGAGGAGGGGCGCAGTGGGAAGAGCCCCCTTCTGCCTCCGTGGGAGGTGGTCACAGACCCTTCAGTGCTGAGGGCCAGTGGACAGCCCCAGGCGGTCCCATTGATCAGATGGGCAACCGCACCCAGCACTGTCCTTGCCTGCACCGTCTACACCCGCACTGTCCACACCCGCCCTGTCCACCCCGGCATGTCCACACCCGCACCATCTACCCCTGCCCTGTCCACACCCACACTGTCCTCACCTGCACCGTCTTCACCCGCCCTGTCCACACCTGCCCGTCCTCACCTGCACTGTGTGCACACCTGCACCGTGTCTACACTCGAACCGGGTCCAAATCCACCCTGTGCAGGGTGCCGCGGGGCCCAGCCCCCAGGCGCTTAGTCTTCCTGAGGAGACGAAAATCACACATATCAGTCTCGTCTTCTGGAATGGCTCCCCTTTGTAAACGGCTGAGAAAGCCGAGGGAAAACTGCTTAGGATCCATGAGAATTACATGAGCGTCAGTTTGCAGGTGCACAGATACGGGGTGACTGTAACGCAGCCCCGGTGCCCCGCACAGTGGGGTCTGGCTGCCAGCTCTGCTGGGGGGGAAGCAGTGACAGAGACGGCGGGTCCACGGAGTCCGAAGCGTTTACCGCTGTGCCCTTTAGGGGAAGCTTTCAGACCCCTAATCTAGACTCTCGAGTCGTGAAGGCAGGGGCCGGGACTTTCCCGCCAACATCGTGTCCCGCTGCTTCCCCGGGGCTTGGCATGAGAGGGCATTTTTAATACGACGAATGAATGAATGAATACTGGAGCTCTTTTACTGAAAAATCTATTTTTTTTTTAAATTTTAGAGAGAGAGAACAGAGGAGAGGAGCAGAGGGAGAGAAAGAGAGAATCTTAAACAGGCTCCGCACTCCGTGCAGAGACCGACGACCCTGGGATCGTGACCAGAGCAAAATCAAGAGTCGGATGCTCAACTGACTGAGCTACCAGGAGTCCCAATAAGTCTTAAACTTCTCACCCCTCTCTTCTCTCGGAGAGTATTTACATGATGGAAGGTTCCTCTCGTCTAGGTGCAGACTGTTTTCCCCGTCGATTAGCTTAAAAGCATTTCCCGTTAGTGGTTTCATAACGAAAAGCTCAGGGACAGTGCCTCCTCCAGGAAGCATCTTTGAGTCTCACCTCTCATTGGTCTCCGCCCTCCATCCTACTTGCTGTGTGCCGTCTCCACGCCGGGATTTCTGCAAGAGCCTTCTCTGGAAGACACTCCCCCCGCTGCCGGACTGACCCCCTAGGGTCCCCCGGTCAGGCCCTGGGTGGACCTGGGCGGCGAGGTGGATGAAGTTCCCCTCTGGAGTCCCTGCCCCTTTCGTTGACGGGACCTTCTTCGCAGCATCTACTGACAACATCAGGACGCTGTGCTAGACATCAAAAATACTGAAATTTCTGTACAATATAGAACAGTGCTGTCAGCTGCCTTTCCCAGGGCTCATCCCATTAAGGACATTCGCTCTTCTATTTTGCCATTTTGTTTTACCCCAGGATTGTCTCCTGTTAGCCAACTCAGATGTCTTTCTAGATCAGGATTCTAAGCATCTGAGTGGAAGCCACAGCTGGACTCTGGGCCCAGATGGTGAGGGGGTGGGGGGTGAGTGGGTGAGTGGGTGAGGGGTGAGGGGTGAGGGGATGAGGGGGCGAGGGGTGAGGGGGTGATGGGGTGAGGGGTGAGGGGGTGAACGGTGAGGCGGTGGGCTCACGTTCCCAGACATGTAACCGCAGGCCAATGAGCACGGTCCTTACCCATGAACCAGTGTGGTTGGCACTGTGGCCACAGTGCGTCTTCCCTGCTTCCCCTAAACAGGGATAAAAATGCCAACTTCTTTGAATTCGAATTACAATCACTTGATAAAATGGGGAGCCTGGGTGGTTCAGTCGGTTAAGTGCCCCACTTTGGCCCAGGTCGTGAACTCGTGGTCCGTGGGTTCAAGCCCCGTGTTGGGTTCTGTGCTGTCCGCTCAGAGCCTCAAGCCTACTGCAAAATCTCCGTCCCTCTGCCCGTCTCCTGCTTGTGCTCCATCTCTTGCTCTCTCTCAAAAATAAATAAACATAAAACAACAAAAGTAAAAATAAGAAAAGAGTCGCCGAAGAAGTGTAGGCCAAGTGCAAACTCCAGCTCATGTGGCCGTGCCGCGCGAGTGTTCCTCCAGCCCCACACGGCAGAGAGCTGGGTCTGCTTCTGATGTTTCAGCCTCGACAGCTCCCAGGGCAGGGCTGCGTGGTCCAAGAACGGATGTCGAATGACCATCAGTTATGGCCCAGAAATCTGCCGCCCGGCCTCTCTGAAATGCACAGACAATGGAAAAGGTGTTGCCGGATTTGGCAACTCAACACCGAGGCTACACGGTTAAATTTGAATTTCACATTAACAACAGATTATCTTTTAGTATAAGTATGTCCCATAAAATACTCATCATGGATCCAAAATTCAGATTTAACTGGACATCCTCTGTTTATCTGGAAACCTGGGTGGGAAGGATTTCAGAATCACGTCTGTGGGAGAACAGAGGTAAAGGGTGGGTGTGGATGGTCAGCATTTCCTCCCATCAGAAGGTCCCGGGACGTAACCTGCCAGATCTCGTGGGGACCTGCCCCAGCCCGGTGACCCGGATCCAGAACAGCAGTCAGGGAGCTGTGGGAACGCACCGGCGGTCGGAGGAAAGGCCCAGGAGACAGCGCGGTCTGCCGTGCAGCCTTGACGCCCCAGAACGTTGCTCTCAGAACTCAGAAAGCGCAGACGCTTGTCTGCCGAGGCATTTGAAGGGACATCGAACTCCACTGCAGGTCTCATTTTCTTCCTCAAATGTGAAACATCTTCTCACTATGATAAGAACATTTCTCGTCGCAGGTCTGATCTGCCTCTTACGGAAGGAAATGCACAGATAAATTTTCTACATCTTTGTGAGAGTAAGTATCGGGTTGTTTTTTTCTGTGGTTCTGCTTTAAGGAATGCTTTTGAAAACCTTGTTCTGTTTCCCCCTCGTTGGCAAACGATCCTTTTCTTGTTCTCATAGTGGTTCTTAAGGCTTCTTAATAAACCATCTATAATCTATCTATTATCTTAATAAACTATTATCTATTATCGTTATTTATGCTCCGCCTTGTTGTTCTCCCCTGCGCATCATGTGCGGCAAACATGCTCAAAGGAAAGGAACACCACCAACATGAGGTAGAACTGACCCTAAGGGCCCTTTCTTCATAATAAGTCATCCATTAAGCACCGCTGAAGCCGTTGCTGCTATAAAACGTATGTCAACATCATCTCACATACTTTTTATAAAGTACTAGTAGTAAGACATTAAAAATGACAAAAATGTCTTTAATCTATTAAAAAATGTAATCACCCGAGATCGTTTGCTGCACAATAAAATAAATATTGCTCAGACTTGTCTGTCCAGCCATCAGGGACGCTGTGGGGCGGGAGGACCATTATTTTGAGCGGTTCATCAATACGAGCTCATCAATTCTCTGCTCTCCACGATCCGGAAGGTTCCCCTCCTGATTCGTAAGGTGCAAAGGACGGTGCGGGGCAGCTCCATCTTCTCCGGGGAAAACAAACAGGGCATGTTTTAGAACTTGAACTGTATCCATTGATCAGTCTACAATCACCACTTTAAAGAGCCAGAGCGAGGGAGAGAGAGAGGGAGCTGCACAGTTTGGAAGACAGTCTTCTGTGGTGATCGGACACCAAGTCGGCGGTCCTGCGGAGACAGGCTCAGACCAGGGACGGCCTGTGGCTCCTTGGCCTCGCCCAGCACGCAGAGGAGCCTTTAGGTGCAGGAAACGGTCACAATCTGGAATGTACTCTCGCCAGGGCGGGCTAGGCAGGGGAGGGGAAGGGCAGTGGGAGCACAGGAGGGGAGGGAAGGGGAGGGGAGGGGAGGGGAGGGCGGTGTCGAGCAGGGTGCTGGGGACCACAGCTCCTGGGCTTCTCCTATCTCCGTGCGCGGCGGGTGGGCACTCGCAGTTAACAATAGCGTTTCCTGTGAAGCTTACCTGAATAATGAAGTGAAATTTCCCAGAGATGCAGCGACATTTTGGTTCTTCCAAATTCTGTCAACAGGTCAGTCCTGTTTCAATTTCTTGTGCAGGGTCTTTTTTTTTTTAAATGTTTATTTATTCTTGAAAGAGAGAGTGGGAGTGGGAGAGGCAGAGAGACACAGAATCCGAGGCAGGTTCCTGGCTCCGAGCTGGCAGCACAGAGCCCGACGCGGGGCTCGAACCCACGGACCGCGAGATCCTGACCGGAGCCGAAGTCGAAGGCTCCACCGACTGAGCCCCCGGGCGCCCCTCTCATGCAGGGTCCTAGGGGCCAGACGCTCCACGCTTGGTCTGCGCAGCGCATCTGACGCTAACACACGCCTCCGAGGCCGCGGGGGGCTCGTGCCAGCAACTGTGGACGTTTTTAATTTAAAGTGTGGAAAAGCCACACTTATCATCTTAACCCTTTGACGTGTACAGTTCGGTGCACATGGTTCGCACGTGAGACAGACCCGCAGACCCTCTACATCCTGCAGCTCTGACACTCTCTGCCCCGCCCCCCCCCCCCGGCCCCGGGGTCTCTGTCTGGTGAGCAGGACGGGCCTGAGAGGTTCCTCTGCAAACGCCTTCCGAGCGGCCGGGTGAT
>NC_043701.1:2090293-2131845 GCF_006229205.1 Suricata suricatta
GGGGGGGGCGGGGGCTGGGCTCCGGACGGTCGCCCCGGTGGCGCCGGGGGAGGTGGGCCACTGCGCGCCCCGGGGCTCTGATGGCGGGAGTCTGAAAGGAAGCGGGAGGGTCAACAGCGGCGTGGACCCAGCTTGGCGCACAAGCGAGGTGCTCTGCGGGAGAAAACGAGGGGCAGCCACGGGCCGGGCCCGGCTGGCATCTGCCTGTTTGTTCTGAGCTGCCGGCGGCCACATTGTGCGGGTTCCTGGGTGAGGAAGGGGCTCCCAGCGCCCCGGCTCCGCGTCTGCTGCGTTCATGGGTTAAATGAGATGATGCATCTCTGCGCTCAGACAGAGCCGCCTCTGAGATCTGAGTCGTGACCCGGACCCCGGGCCCCACCCAGGAGCCCAGGGGCTGCCCTCTGCCCGCTGGGGCGAGGGCCCTCACGTCACCTGGGCTTTCGGGTCAGTGTCCAACCAGGAAGCATTTCTACCCCTCTGGCCTAACCGAGGCCTTTACTCCCGCCTTGTCCAGCCTGGGCTGCCTGCCCCCGGCCCGGACGGGGGCTGCGTGCCTGGACCAGGTCACGGGGATTCTCAGCTTGGCTGTAGTTTTGCTAAGTGAAGCTCTATTTATTTATTTTTTTAAAGATAACACTTTTAGTTTTTTTTTAATTTTTAAAGTTTATTTATTTATTTTTGAGCGAGAGAGTGAGTGAGTGGGGGAGGGACAGAGAGACAGACAGTGGGAGAGAGAACCCCAAGCAAGGTCCATGCTGTCAGCACAGAGCCCAACGCGGGGCTCGAACCCATGAACCTGAGATCATGACCTGAGCCGATGTCGGACGCTTGACCCACGGAGCCCCCCCCGGGGGCCTGTTCAGTCTCTATTGTAGCCGCTTTTTCAGTGACTTGCACAGATGCTGGAAAAGTTAATAGGCTAAAGTTGAAACATAACAGAAATGATGATTTATGTTTTCTCCTGGAGTTTCAAGTGTTTTTAAACAGACACATTTCTCAACTTCTTTCAAACTAAGGGAAAAGCCCGTATTCCCGGAGGGGGGCAAGTTGGTGACCCCCACCAGGAGGTGTCGGGGTCCCTGACGCTCTCCTCATTTCCTGTCTCCCTGGAGACCCGCTCCCGGAGGCGCAGGCTCGGGTTCGGCAGGAGGGACGCTCCCGGTGCCCACCCCGACGACCCCTCGCCTCCAGGTCCCGGCTCAGCACCACTCGCACCTCCTGGTCCCTGCCCTCCCACAGCCGCATCTGCGCGTCCTGGTCGCCTCTACCCCTCCCCGGGACGATCAATGACACGTGAGAGGAGGCCGGCGTGTGCAGCTGCTCAGGGAGAGGCAGAGTGCTGTCCTCCGAGGCCAGAGGCGGAGGGGGCTCGCCCCCGGAACATGCTGCTGGGAGGGCCAGTCAGACGTGGCACCGTGAAAGAAGGGCACCTCTTACTGATGCAAGAAATGCCCGGACATACGAGACTGTTCTAGCAAACACTTGTGACCTTACAGGCACCACGAGCGGGGAGCCTGGAGCCCAGGTGCAAAGTCGATGACCTGTGTGCACCGGAGCAGTGACGTTTCCCAAGAAATAAAAGAAATTTGAAGCAGCATCTAACCCCGAATGGTGGCAGCCCAGAAATAGAATGAGAACAAGAGGATTATTAAGGATGTACAGTAAAGTCCATTTTACATGACACCACAACTCTCTGGTCCACAGACATTTGCTTCTAGATTAACTCCTAAATGCCATCATGGAAACCCACTAGAAAGTGTGAGGCGAGGGGAGCTGGGGGCTCAGTCGGTTGAGCGTCCGCCTTCGGCTCAGGTCATGATCTCGCGGCTCTTGGGTTCGAGCCCTGCGTCGGGCTCTGTGCTGACAGCTCAGAGTCTGGAGCTGCTTCGGATTCTGTGTCTCCCTCTCTCACTGCCCCTCCCCTGATCAGGCTCTGTCTCTGTGTCTCAAAAAATGAATAAACATTACAGAAAAAAAGAAAGAAAAAGTGTGAGGCAAAATATCACAGGCTTGACATAATGGGATGTAAAAAACTAAATATTTGTTCTCGAGTCTCCACGATCGAAGTGGACATTTTGTAAGTTGGAGGGCGGGCTTTGAGGGCGCTGGGTGAAAAGGGAGCGCCCCCTCTGCAAAGATCAAGACGGTCAGCTGCACTGGGGCACCCGGGGGCTCGGCAGCTTAAGTGTCTGACTCATTTCGGCTCAGGTCAGGATCTCCCAGTTCGTGAGTCTGAGCCCTGCATCAGGCTCTACGCTGGGCACGCGGAGCCCACATGGGATTCTCCCCCTCTCTCTCTGCCCTCCCCTGCTCTCTCTCTCTAAAAATAAATAAATAAACTTAAAAAAACAAAAAAGACCAACAGCCCCTTGCACAGTGGAAACCTGGTTGGGCAGCCTGCGTGCGGGAGGTCAGCCATGCTTCCCCCTCTGTGGGTCAGCCAGCGCCCGCCGGGTGGCATTCAGTCGGCAGTGTTACATTTTTGGAGGCTCTTGACAAATCAGAACGCCCCCAGGCGGCAGGACCGTGACAAGGCCATGGGCCATGTCATGTGTGACTGGGCTCAAAGGACAAATGGACTGTGTTTGTCCTGAAGAAAAGCAGGTAGCAGGTGCCTTCAGAGGATGGTCAGGAAAGTCCTGAGCTGCCGGAGTAAGGGGACCCAGCAGCCACTGCCGGCAGAGGGTCACGAGATGGGGGTGCAGAGTCCAGCAGCGGTTGAGCGGGGTCTCACGAGGAAAGGAGTCCGCGTCCCTGGAGCCCTGAGCTGTGGGTGGGCGGCCAGCAGAGGAGACCCGGTGGACGAGAGCCAGGGTGGGGCTCCGGCCTGAACCCTTCCCGACCCTGAGAGCATACGACACAGGGGACGTGTGGACACAGGGGTGGGGACGGAAGCACCTGCCTGCTGGGCCGGAGAGCTTGTTCTCCCGGGGACCGGCTTCCCACAGGGTGGCAGCAAGGACAAAGGCGCGTCTCCGGGCCGCGGTGGGGGTGGGGCTCCTGCTCCCCTGGGTGGGAACCGGAACCGTCCGCGCCCAGGGCTCCCGCAGGCCCCATCTGCCCCCGTATTGTTTTCCCCTCCCCGCACCCGGAGCAGCCCGCTCTGCACATCGGCGTCCTGCCCCTGGGGGCCTGCGTGTGACAGGACGGGCCTCGGAGTGCCCAGACGGGGCGCTCTAGGCAGACCAGGGGGCCTACGGCTGGCTGTGTGGACCTGAGGTGGACGTTGGTTGAAATCACGGTAGAAAGTGAGATCTTTCCCAGGAGGGAACACCTCCCACGTGACTGCAAGGCGGCCTCGGGCACCTGCTGAGCCAAGTCGGGGATGAAAGGGGGACCGAGAAGATGGGGGGAGGGAGCACCTCTCGGGGTCCTCATCTCACTAGCACTGGAGCCCAGCCCACTCTGCCCACAGCAGGAAGCCTGGGTAGGAAGCCTGTGAGCACCCCCGCTTGGCGCTCAATGGCCAGGGCATGAGATGGCAGGAAGGGGACGCCGTTGAGGCTACGGGCTGGCGGAATCTGGTTGTGACCCGCTCCACCCAGAAAGCTGTGGGAAGTCCCTTCCGGTTAGGGTAAGAAGAACATTTCATAAAATTTTGATTTTCTATTAAAAAACTGTGATCAGGATGGACGAGCTAATGTAACTCCTTTGCGAAACGAGGCCAGTGGCCGCGGGGAGGGCATTGTCTTGAGTCCATATTCTCCTCGTCCCTCCAAATCTAGAAGCCGTTCTTTTTAAAATACTGAGGAAAACAAGTTAGGCTTTTTACATCTCATTCTTTCAAGCCCATAATATTTTGTCTGCAACTTATTCTAATTTTCTTTAGCTGTATTTCCGTCGTCCGCTTACAAAGCAAGATGTGCCTACGACTTAAATAGACCCAGTGTTTATGTAGAACGTGACTGCCGGGTACCCGGTGCGCACTCTAGGACGCGGGCACATTCCTAATAGCACTTTTGTTTTAGCTGAGTCTCTAAGCTGATTAGGGAGGTTGGTGGGATTCTAATTGGGGTCCCCATTTTCTTTTAGTCTTTGGAAGACATCCCTTTGTTTTCATCCCACATAGTTAATCACTCATGAAAACCTTCCCAGGAAGTTTTGTTCTGACTTTATTCAAAGAGAGAATTATCCGGTTCTGGTCGAGGCAGGTACAAAAGCTATCTTAATGATGTCAAAATGATGTGTGCATTTCTCACCTTTGGGCCAGAGAAAATGGAAGAGTATCTTTTTCCACCCCCTAATAGCCAATCTTTCCAAAGTACTCAGCCCTGACTTCATTGTGAGCTGGACGCCCACAAATCCTCACAAGTGTGAGCAGGGCTCCCCTCACAGCAGGAATGCATTTATGATCATGCAGTAAGTCTGTTTTTATTTCTCGTTTTATGGAAAATGCAGCGGTAATCCCTTCAGAATGCCCCTCAGCTTAAACCTCCGAGACCGTTCACGGCCGCCTCTTAAGGTCTCAAGGGTGCTTCAAGTCGTGTAAGCCCCATATTCAACAGGTAAAGCCCACTTTGTTCTATAGACATGGCTGGAAATAATGTGAAATTAAAGATTTAATCTTCTGGGGAGCAACTCAGCCTTCCCTTAGTCCGTCACAAAGAGACTGAAAAGTCTAGCACCTTTTCACTGAGTAGAAAAGTCTTTGATTGGCAGGGCCTGCTGCATTGATCCCCAAAACTATGTTGCTAAAATTTTTATTAATACAATTAGGCAAAGAGACCGCTGCACCGTCCTACGTGCTGGGGGGAGATTTCATCTCATGATGAAGTTTGCTTCTATTATTAACCTAATTGACAGGATTTATGTGCAGGAGAAAAAAGGAATCCGGCTTTGGTGACAGATTAAGTACCTTTTTCTCTGCTCACAAGAAAACCCCGACTCCACCAACGCAAATGATAAGTGGCAGTCAGAGCAACGGTGATACCAGAGGAAGGGTCAGATGAGCAGAGACTGTGCGGAGCTGAATGCACTCTTTGTGAGTCCCAGCACCGCACGCTCCGAGACTTTGCAGCCAAGTATTCTTCGTCTGGTCTACAGTTTGAATTAATTTCCCATACTGCACCTCTTTCGGAAACGAGACAGAAAATGTCAAGAAATACCGCTCCTTTGGTTCTGGAACCCCGACCGACAAATGCACCTGTTAGAGCTTCACCCTGGAGTCCCGACAGCGGGGCTGGGGTGGGCTGGGGTCACGCAGCGTCTCCTTCTCGCATGCCTCGGCACCGCCCTGCCTCCCTCTGCTCCCTGCTGTGGGGACAGGTCTGCCTCGTGCTATCTGTTGGGACCCCAGGACGAACACTTTCTCTCTTTTTCCACACACACACAAATTTGAGAGGAGTTGGGAGGTTGATGTATGGGCATTTGGTGAGGAGGAAGAATCTTCAGGGACAGAGCCCCACAGAAGTCTGGCCAGGCAGTGTAGCCCCGGGGGAGGACTTCACAAGTGGCCAAACCTGATGGATTCGTGTTAAACACGTGCCAAGGATGAAGCACTTCCTGTAGAAAATGGAAACACTGGCCCACATCTGATGAGGTCTCATGTATGCACGTCATTAGATAATAAGTTGACAATTCAGCAAGTTACCTAGGTGCTTACGTTTTGCCCATCTACAAAGAGGAGAGGGTGTGGTGGGCGGATGTGTGTTGGCCGTGGGGCACGGACTCAGATGACCCTGATAATTTCCTCGGTTTTCCTTACCATCTTTTCCAACAGATTTCTTATCAAAATACAGCAAGGAACAAATAAGGACAAGAGTTTTTCATCACTTGGCTAAATAAAAGCTATCCCTGTGATAAAACGATCTCTCTCAGAAGAATAAAAAGAGAGGGGACCTTCCTCAACTTGATAAAGAGCATCTGCAAGAATCCTGCAGCTTATCTTATACTTCATGACGAGAGACCAAACGCTTTCTCCCGAAGATCTGGAACAACACCACTTGTACTCAACGCAGAGCTGGGAGTCAGCCACTTTCATAAGGCAAGAGAAGGAAATGGACAGTGTCTAGATTGGAAGAGAAGACACGACACTGTCCCTACTCAGAGATGACATGATTACATACACAGCAAACCTGAGGAATCTGCAAACAACTCCTACAGCTGCTAAGTGAGGCCAGCGAGTTCACTGAGGACAAGATTCGCCTTCAAAAATCAATTGTATCTCCACACACTAGCAGTAAGTCTGTGGACATCAATAGCAAAGATATAGCACCACTTACAGTTGCTCAAAAAATGAAATATTTATGAGTAAATCCAACAAAACATGCAGAGGACTTGGGTGCTGAGAGGCGTATCATGTTCTTGGACTAGAGGCCTCAAAACAGTAAAGATCTCAAAATTCCCCCAAACTGATACAAAGTTTTTACACAATTCCTATCAAAAGCCCGGCAAGATTTTTTTGTAGATACAAGCAAGATTATTCTAAACTTTATATGAAAAATGCAAATGAACCGGAATCGTTAAAAATTTTTTTGTAAAGGGAGACTAAAGTGGAAAGATGGGTCTCCCGATTTCGGAACTCACTGCATGGCGACAGTAACCAAGACTGTGGCCCTGGCACAGAGAGAGACGTGCGGATCATGGAGCAGAACAGAGCGCCCAGAAATAGACCCACACAAATGTGCCTAATTCTTTTTTGACAAAGGTGCAAACACGATTGAATGGAGGAGGGACGGCTTTTCCTAAAAATGGTGCCGGAGCGATCGGATAGTTCATCTGCAAAGAAATAAGCGTCAGCCTAATTCTCACACTCTACGCAAAAATGGATCATGGATTCCAATGTAAACTATGAAACTGTAAAACTGTAGGGAAAAGTGTAGAAGAGCTTCAGGATCTGAGCCAGGACAAAGTGTCCTCAGACTTGACATCCAAAGCATCATAAAAACAGAAACAAAATGATAAACTGGACCCGACATAAATGAAAAACTGGTGCAAACACAAGGCATGGGAAGAAGAGCATGCTTGCAAACCACCGATCTGACAAAGGTCTGGTATCTAGAAGGTTCTCCCGGGGGATGAAGTGAGCCGCATGGGGATCGCAGTCAGGAAGACTCCATTATGTCCCTGAAAGTCACGGAGGGAGTAGATCTCGAATGTTCTCATCACACGAGACCCCTGTAGCTGCGCACGATGAGGGGCGTTATGCGGACTCGCTGTGGTGGTCATCCCAGACTGTCTGCAGATGTTGGGTCATTACGTCGTACACCTGACATGACACCGCAGTTTTAAAAGTGAGAAAAAATAGACTATTTTAAAAAGTAAAGATCCAAGAATAAAAACACGACAAGAACAAACAACCAAGCTAAACTAAACAAAAGGAAACAACCCAATTAGAAAATGGGCAAGAGACGTGATCTGCAAATAGGCCTCTGAGAAGTTGCTCAACGTCATCAGCCATTGGGAAAATCAAAGCCCCAGTAAGACACCAGCACGCGCGCTGAGCGGGCAAAATAAAACATGGTGACCGCAGTGAGGATGTGGGGAACCAGATCGCTCTTCCGCCGCCGAGAAGGGCGGAGCCCAGCCAACCCCGAAAACAGTTGGCAGTTTCTTTAAAAACTGATCATGCAGGGCGCCTGGTGGCTCAGTCGGTTAAGCGTCTGACCCTTGATTTCAGCTCAGGTCATGAGCTCAGGGTTCCTAAGTTTGAGCTTCCACTGCCTGGCTCTCTTTCAGCGTCCCTACCTAGAAACTCCTGGTTCTCACGGTCTGGATGTCAAGCATCATCTAATGGCAATTACATGAGCTCGGGGACGGTCACTGTCACTGTAAAGTTACAGAGGGAGTGACCAGAGAGACAGCGCCTGGCTGGCAACGTTCTGCCCCTGCAGGTCCACCTCGGATGCCCTCCTGGTGGTGACTCGCTCGCACACCCTGAGTGGGTTACAGGACGCTTTCCTTGGCCAAATGTCCTGTGCTGTTGTTGCTCCATGGATGGACTTTTATTTTTTAATTTTTTTAAATTTATTTTTATTTATTTTTAATGTTTTTTAAATTTATTTTTGAGAGACAGACAGAGGCAGTGCGAGCGGGGGAGGGTCAGAGAGAGAGGGAGACACAGAATCTGAAGCAGGCTCCAGGCTCTGAGCTAGCTGTCAGCACAGAGCCCGACGCGGGGCTCGAACCCACCAGCCGTGAGATCACAACCTGAGCCAAAGCCGGACGCTCAGCTGACTGAGCCCCCCAGGCGGCCCTGGATGGACTTTTAAGATAGTGGTTGGTTAATCTCATTTGCTATCAGAACTTGGACTTGAACACAAAACCATGAAAAACTCGGAGAGAGCTGATCTAGAGACTCAGAAAAGGATGTCGAGTATTAGAATTGTTAAGTGCTTCCCATGAACATTCAACTGCCCACTAATTGTCTGATCCAAGATTAAATCAGGCAAATAAACAGCATGGAAAACTCCAATTCGTTATTTTAAGTTTATTTATTTTGAGAGAGACAGGGAGAGAGCATGAGCAGGGGAGGAGCAGAAAGAGGGAGAGAGAGAGAGAGAGAGAGAGAGAGAGAGAGAGAGAGAGAGAGAGAGAATCCCAAGCAGGCTGCACACTGTCCTTGCAGAGCCCATTGTGGGGCTCAATCTCACGAACCCTGAGATCATGACCTGAGCCAAAATCAAGAGTCGACGCTTCACCAACTGAGCCCCCCAGGCGCCCTGGAAAAGTCCAATTCTTAGAACTGGTTTCCCTATGAAACAGGAAGCTAACACCAGTTAACACAAAAACGTTGCAAATAACACAAATATGAACGGAGGCCCTGGTTGTTTTGAGGTGGGCGTTGTCTCCAGCAGCAGGTGCGGACGGAGCACCTTCACACCCACAACATTTAAAAAAGAATCAGGCTTTCGGGCTACACACAAGTGCCTGCTCAAACCATAAACGAGCATAAATTATGTCTGCACTCCCGTCTACAGCGACCTGAAGGTATTTAAAGATACACTATGAATATAAAGTGCTTTATTCTGATTTATGGGTTCGCTTCAAGTGGGGTAGCCTGAGAACCTAACCAGAGCTACCAGTTCCCACAGGAAAAGGTTTCCTTAATTACCAACGACTCATGTGCAAATACATATTTGGAGCCTAGTGGATTTATCATTTGGAGATTTGTGTGATCACTTTGCTCACAAAGTCCTTGATGGATAGAACAGAAACCATCGACTCACCTAAAAATGAACAGAAGTTGTTGTAATAGTAACGTTGCTCAGGAATGGGTGTGTTTTGGTTTGGCACAAATCTCTGGTGACCCAGCCGCGCCGTGCAGGGTGATCCCTGGGGGGACCTGGCCACCACTCCACGCGGCTCTTGAGCTCCGTGCAGGGAGGTCCTCCCCAGCACCTGACCCCCGGTGTCCTCTCAGCCTGGGGTGAGGAGTCTCCAGCTCGTTTGGGGTCCCCGCCACCAGCCTTCACCCCAAGCCCATTGTCATTCTGCCCTGAGGGCCCGCCTCCCATCCGGGTTTTGTTGCGTCTGGCGGAGCTGTGCTTGGTCACCCGGGTGTGGTCAGCACAGGCCCGAGCCCAGACTTTATAAATGAGCCCAAGCTCCCAGGGGCGGCCGTGTAGAACCGGACTCGGCATCCGCTCCTGTGTGGGGAGACCGGTCTTTCGGGGGTGACTCGGAAGGAAGGAAGTCAATCTAGAGACGTCGAGCAGAGGCAAACAGGAACGCCAAGGAGGGTCACGTGCCCTCTGGAAAGGGGTCTCGGGTGGGGCTGGCTCTCCGATGACACTGGCCCCTCCCTCCCCGGGGCACAGCCCCTCTGCCCACCAGCCCGCACTCCCCGAGAGCCAGGCCTGGTCCTCCCATAGTGGAGCCCCAGCACCCCTCCGCCGGCCCCAGCCCAGGTCCCTCTGTCGCTCTCCTAGCCCACGAGGCAGAGCCTCAGGACTGAGTTGGGAAAGTAGAACCTGAGCCAGACCGCCAAGGCCCCGTGGGCATCTCAGCCACCTGCTTGTGCCACCGTCCAGGGGGCCTCCTAGGCTCCCCCAAGGCCGAGGGAGGTCCTGGGGACGGGACACCCACCCCGCGTCCCCCGGTGCTCAGCGGACGGGCCTCGGGCAGGACGGCTTACACAGCTCCTCTGAGAGCTTCCTCGGGGACCGGCCGGGTGTGTCACCTCCTTGATGTGGCTCTCCCGAGGCCGGCCTCCAAACCACTCGGGCCTCGCGGGGACCTGAGCTGAGGTCGAGGGGCTGGGAAAGCCTGCTGGCTGCATTTGCAGTTGCAGCTCACGTAGAGCCGTCCCTGTGAGTCGAGCTGCCCCTGCCCCTGTCTGCCGACCCCGCCACCCTGCCACGGAGCCAGCCTCAGCGTCGCCAACCCGATCGCCCCCCCACCCCCGCCCCGGCCAGAAACCGCCCAATGGAGGAACGGAAGTTGGAACAGACCAGGAAGCAGATCAGGACGCTGGTGGTCCCTAGAGTCTCCCTCCAGACCTTCCCACCGACACTTGTTTCCTTGAAGTCCACTTCTCCCCCGCATCCCCACACCACCTTCCCTAAATGAATCTGAGTCCACACCACTCTTGACCAAGCTGTCAGGACGTTGCTCCATGGAGAGGGCCCGTGTCCACCTGCTCACATAGGTAAGGACACGCTTAAACCACCTGAGCCCAGACTAAGTTTGTCTCCAAGGCTACTAACTCCTCAGCTGGCTTCTACAAAATAGTTTCGCTGTGTTTCCTCCACTTGGTGGAAATAATCGTGTGCATCAGAGCAGAAGGCTCACAAGACACGGGATAGAGAAAAACACTGTTCCCTCTTTCAAAGCCGGACGATTTCCTGGAGAAGAGAGGACCGTCTCATAGGTTTGCTGCATCTTGGCAAGAAGGCGTCGGGGTGAAGAGGAACATGGGGCGAAGCCAACCACCGCGGACACTCTGAGAATCGGTTCTGGACAAGAGAAGCGGTGACAACAGTCCATGTCTGCCCTGCGGCAGAGAGACGTGTCCGGGCAACACGTCTGTGCGGTAAAGGCTGGTGCCACGGAGGCCAAAAAGCGTCTGGCAATCACACCACAGACAGAGAATGGGTGGAGTCAGGGGGCCCCGACCTGCAGGACAGGGGGCCAGTCTCCAGTGCCCGCGAACGACCTGTGTGGAGTGGCCCCCAGATTGGGACAAAGACAAGGAGGACATCAGAGGGAAGCAGATCTCGGCTCCCAGAAGGAGGCGTTTCCAGCAGCTGAAGCTGGACATGGAATTTCTAGCAGGTGCATCCAGAATGGCGTCTGACTCTGGAGTGGTTGGACCCCAGGTCACATCTCCAAGAGCCCCTCTGATTCCCTCCCATCTCCAACGGGAGCAACAGTTTTTGGGTCGGTCAATCCAAAATCTAACCCCCATTGGCCTTATTAGGTTTTGCTCACCTTCTTACTCCGTCGTAAGGGCTTGGGAGGTGATTATGCGCTCAGTGATTCTTCAGCTTCAGTAATTAAAAAAAAATTTAAAGTTACAAGACTATAACCATCTTTTAGGATTTCCTTAGATTTTCTAGTGTCATATCCAAATCCGCTTGAAATCTCAAAAATAACTAATGGACCTAATGGTTTTCCTTCGTGTGGGGTTTATTGAATTATATTTTTATAATATGCCCATTATGGAACCTTATGTAAGAGTTACATGCACTGAATTCACTTTGGAATTTAAATATATTTTGAACTCATGACATGGGACTCTTGCCAAAAGGGATTGCAGGAAAAGGGCTCGGGCTGGAGACTTGTTGCATGCTTTCTAAATGCTTGTGGCCTGTGGGGAAGGAATCTAGTGCGGGAACGAGGTGCCGGGCGCATCACCGAAGTTCAGCCCCACAGGGCGACCAGGAAGCCTGACCGTCTAAGCCAGAGGTCGCAAAAAAGGATTGGGGTATTATGTGGCTCCTTGCCTTTCCACGTTTGTCACTTATTTAGCCTTTCCACGTTTGGCACAAGAAAATGGAGGATCATTAGCTGCTTGGATGTATTGATTTTCTACCAATAGCAACTCTATACTTGAGATATTAGTCTTGATTTTCAAAGATGAAGAGAGAAATCATGTACTGAGTAGACAAATGGGCAATGATGACCATTTCTGGTTACACAGTTGCGTGTGAAGTCTACTTGCCCACAACACCGGCTGCCACGTGACCGGACAGACCATAACTCTGGGTCCGCCGTTCTTTCTAGTTTCTCTTTCATCTCTTCCTCCGGCAGGAACGGCCTTGAGCCCTATGCCCTCCTGTCTGATACCAGTCATTGTTCCGAGTATAAATCATTATGTCCCCATTGTGAGGAGTTTGCACATGGTGCCTTTGCTGGGGCTGTGGAAAAGAAGGCTCAGCTAGGGAAATGTGGGCACCGCAGAGCAGAAGGAAAAGGCATTTGCTTCAGGAGGCGAGGCTGAACGGGAATGTCCCTGGAGTCACACTGTCTTTTTGCAAGTCTGCTTCAGCACCTCCCTGTGAAGGCCTTGGAGCGTTCCAACAATACTCTCCATTTCCTGCTGCCTGAGACTCTAGCTCCCACTGCAAGGTCACTGTTTTGAAGTTGAGTTTCATCTGTGCTGTGATGAATGGGCGTATGTGGCTGAATAGAACGTTCTGTCCCAGTGCTGAAGATAAAGTAGGGAGATGGCCTTTTTAAAGGCTACAGAGCAGAGACCCTACCAACAAAGACATTTACTTTGCCTTAATTGTGGCCGTTTTAATGCACATTGGTGGTTCAAATCTATAAAGGCTCCATGACTTAATGCGATTGTGTTTTTAAAAAAAAAAAAAAACTTTCCAGCTCTATAAATTGGAGAAATTAATCAAATTAAAATAGTCTCGAGAAAGCTCTCCATGGGATTCCGTCCAAGTGGTGGACCAGAGCTCGGCCCCGTCGATGGCAGGGCGCCCGGCCCGGCCCTCGCAGCCCGTGCGGCTGCGGAGAACAGCTGCGCAGCCAGGGTCGGCAGAGCTGCCCCCGCGACGTCCTGGGAAGCGCCCGTGATTGTAATAATCTTCATAATGCTAATTTGAATCACTCGAGATTAAAGAGCAGCTGTGCTAACATTAAACCAGCTCTTGATAATAGATCTCACTTTCAGAACCAGCCAGGGGTTGTGCACTGGTGAAAAGAATGTGACTCCCCTTACCAGCATGATAGAACGAGATGGAAACTACCTCATTGTCTTCTGCATTTCTGTTATTGCTCATAAGGTCAAAGACGTTTTCTTCCAGACTTTGTTGACCGTGTTGTTTTGTGTATGTGAATTGTCCTTTCATGTCTTTTGACTCTTGATGACTCATGGTGTCTTTTGTATATGAAGGCTCTTAAACTTTTGTTACGTATGTTTCATTTACTTAGGCCTTTTGTTTGTTGTGGTTTTTTTTCCAAAATGAAAATATCATTGTCTTCATGAACCATAAAAATTGTTGATTCTCATCAACAAAATAAAGGGAGGATTCAAGCATATAGAAAAATAGGAGGAAGAAGACAAAAATCCTCCAAAATTGAATCACCAGAGAAAACCACTATTGGTTTAAATGTTGGTGAATAGTCTTCCGGACATTTTTGTGTGAATTAGGATTTTATACAAAAGCGTTACTGTAGGCATTTTGTTATGTAAACTTTTCTCCACTAAAGCATTTCTCACGGATCTTCTGGTCAAAAGCAGTGAGTATAGACATATATCATCACCTTGAACTTTACAATATTTCAGTAAACTAACTGGTTTGTGGGATTTAGTGTGTGCTACTTTATTTATTTATTTAATGTTTTTAAATTTATTTTTGAGAGAGGGAGAGAGAGAGACAGAGTGTAACAGGGGAGGGGCAGAGAGAGACAGAAACACAGAATCTGAAGCAGGCTCTAGCTGTCAGCACAGAGCCCAAGGTGGGGCTTGAACTCAGAAACTGCGAGGTCATGACCTGGCCTGAAGTCATCTACTGAACCGCAGAGCCCCCCAGGCGCCCCATGTGTGTGCTGTTTTTTTGTGGTTAATTTTTGAGCTTTTAAAATAATCCAAGAAATGGGCTAAGTAATATTAAATGTGTCATATTACTTAATCCTCATATTTGGTCCCACTTCATATATGTTTAAAATGATTAAATTACTCTCTTGAGGATAAAGCTGGTCAGTGCAACTTTCTTTCTTGTTATCACTTCCCTTCATTTGTTTATAATCTAAAAACCATTTTTTAATGTTTATTTATTTTTGATATAGACAGAGAGAGAGAGTGACTCAGCACAAGCAGGGGAGGGGCAGAGAGCAAGGGAGACACAGAATCCGAAGCAGCTCCAAGCTCTGAGCGGTCAGCACAGAGCCCGACGTGGGGCTGAAACTCATGAACCACGAGATCGTGACCTGAGCTGAAGTCGGACGCTTAACTGACTGAGCCCCCCAGGCGCCCAACTTTCCATCGTTTTTTAAACATTCTCTCCTCCCTCCTTCTCCTCCTTTTTTGTGTCTGCATGCCATGGTCTGCACACATTCTGCTCTTGACCGTTTGGGATTTTATTGATGACACACCCCCTGATACATGCTAGCCAATTTTCTATGGACATTGAAGGTTTAATCTTCTCTAGGATATTAATTTCTATATTACATCATCTGTAATGTATTTCTTCACTCTCTCTGTATCTTTCTTTAAAATTTGTTTCATCGGTCAAAGGCTGAATATCGGCTCTCCTCCTACATCTTGCTCCTGGTGAAGTCTCTTGAATTGCTAAAAGTTCATAACCATGATAGATCTGTGCTGTGAATCGTACCCTTTAAGATACAGAATTATTGTCTTTGTCCTTCTGATAACTTTACTCGGCTGTCAACAGGGCATGACTATCATTCTGTGATCTCTTTTTCTGTGTGCACACGCACAATTCTCCTCTCAAATCCTTTCCCGTCACTTCATTTGATGAGCTTGTAAACAGCGTGCAGTGGGTTCATAAGTAAGTGTAGGAGCTGTTGTGTAAGTGGAAGCCAGGAGCTCCCTATGCAGGACGGGCCCCTGCCAGCCTCCCAAGGAGCAGAGCTCCGTGAAAAGGCTCCTGTGACCAGAGGCTTGGATGCCGGCTCTGTCACATCAGCGAGAGACCCAGGCCACAAGTCCCACTGTTTGCAGGCCAAGAGCTAAAGCTAGAGCACCCCCCATCCTGGATAATACGAGAGAGGGGCCAGGAATTCTAAGGCATACAACTCCTGAGCCCCACAGTCCAAGGGTCGGAATCTCTCCCGAAGTAGAAAATCAGGTTCGGCGGGACTCCTGCCCTCTGGCCTGCGTGCGGCTGTGACTGTGTTGGCAAAAGGTTCCTCCATGACCCAGCCCTGGCCGACCCAGTGGGGGGGCTGCCTGGTCCCCCGGTCCACCCAGCCACCAGCTGTTGTTCTGCCTGAGCGTTCCAGCCCGGCCTATCACACGGGCATCTGTACCGCCTCAGCTCCTGGAGCCCGGAGGCGATCTCCTCGGTCAAGGTGTGACCCCAAATCAAGAAACCAGCGGAAGGGGACGCAGTCGAAGACCCCAGACCACATGGGTGCCAAGTAGGCATTGCCTGTGGTAGCCTTGGGGACTCAAAGGGCGGAGTGAGATCCGGAACTGAGGCCTGGGTGCGGAATCTGCGGCTCAGCCCTTGCGTCCCTTCTTCTTCTTCTTTTTAAATAATTTATTGTCAAGTTGGCTAACATACAGCGCGTACAGTGTCGCCTTGGCTTCAAGAGTAGACTCCCGTGACTCATCACTCACAGACAACACCCAGTGCTCATCCCAGAGAGGGCCCTCCTCAGTGCCCATCTAACCCACACCCCAACCCTCCACCCCCATCCACCCACAGTTTGTTCTCTGTATTTCAGAGTCTCTTATGGTTTGCCTCCCTCCCTGTTTGTAATTTGTTTTTCCCCTTCCCTTTCCCCATGGTCTTCCGTGAAGTTTCTCAAGATCCGCATATGAGTGAAAGCATACGGGATCTGTCTTTCTCTGCCTGACTTATTTCACTCAGCATAACACCCTCCAGTTCCATCCATGTTGTTGCACATGGCAGCATTTCATTCTTTCTCACTGCCATGTAGTTTTCCATTGTATATATAAACCACATCTTCTTAATTAATTCATCAGTGGATGGACATTTGGGCTCTTTCCATGTCTTGGCTATTGTTGACATTGCTGCTATGAACATTGGGGTACATGTGCTCCTATGCATCAGCACTTCTGTATCCTTCAGATAAATTCCCAGCAGTGCTATTGCTGGGTCACAGGGGAGTTCTATCGATAGTTTTTGAGGAACCTCCACACTGTTTTCCAGAGAGGTTGCACCAGTTTACATTGCCACCAAGAGTGTAGGAGGGTGCCCGTCTCTCCACACCTTCGCCAGCATCTATAGTCTCTTGATTTGTTCATTTTAGCCACTCTGACTGGTGTGAGGTGGTATCTCAGTGTGGTTTTGATTTGTGTTTCCCTGATGCTGAGTGATGCTGAGCATCGTTTCATGTGCCTGTTGGCCATCTGGATGTCTTCTTTGGAAAAGTGTCTGTTCAAGTCTTCTGCCCATTTCTTCACTGGGTTATTTGTTTTTCGGATATTGAGTTTGGTAAGCTTTTTATAGATTTTTGATACTGACATTGACCACAGCAACTTCTTACTTGACACATCTCCGAAGACCGGGAAACAAAGCCAAACATGAAGTATTGGGACCTCATCAAGATAAAAAAACTTCTGCACAGTGAAGTAAACAATCAACAAAACTAAAAGGCCACCACCAGAATGGAAGATATTATTTGCAAATGGCCTATCTGATGAAGGGTTAGTACCTCCCGTCCCTCTGACGCCTCCACCCGTTCCTCTCCTCTCCAGGCATCCAGCGAGGCTGCTTGTCTTTGGAATCAGAAGCTCCATGTACCTTCCTTTCTGTGGCCTCTGCATGAGCTGTTCTCCACTAGCAATGCTCCTGGCCTGGGTTTCAGTGTAGACGTTCCCCTCCTACCACCCAGACTTGAAAGCCCCCCACAGTGGTGGCTCCACGGCCACACCACCTGAGGCCCCATGCACCCCCCACCCCGTTGCCCCACACCGGTTCTCTGTGTAGACCTGCTGGCGGCTTTCTCATTCATTGGTTTGTTTGCTCACTTGCTGTCAGACTCCTTCCAGACTGGACCGGGCCATGCTGTCCTAACCCAGAGAGGCTTAATTCAATCTATGTTCATTGTTTACCCACACCGTGTTCCATGGCACAGGGCCCCCACTTTGTCCTGATCCGGGCTCACCAGATGGAAGAGAAAGAAGAGAGCATCCTTCCTGGTCTTTTGCTGCCAGGCCAGGAACCGACACACGTGCTCTCCGCTCCTGGTTCATGGGCCAGCAACGCTCAGTTTTGAGAAGAGGAGTGAGCGAAATATTTAAGGAGCGTCACCGTCCGGCTTCCGGTTCACTCTCTGTGGCCAGTGCGGTACTTGTGCTTGGCACATATGAGGTGCTCCATTAAAAGATGCTGATGGAGTGGAAGAGGATGTGATGAGGTCTCTCCTTCGGGGAGCCTGTGGTCTACAGAGAAATACACGGAAGGTGTGGGGAAGCGTGAGAGGTGTCCTAACATGGTGCACGCCCAGGAGCCGGCCTGGGGCGGGCGGGGCCCAGACACAGGAGATGAACTCCAAGCTGAGTCTCATGGACACAGCGCACTCCAGGCCGAGGGTGAGCGGCGCGAACAGGAGCCAACATGGTGCGCCGAGTGTGGGGAATCTTGCACCCCAAGCCGAGCTGACGTGTCTTCATCTCAGCAGGCACTGGCACACTCTGGAGAAAGTGAGCGGGTCTCGTGGTGTCGGGGTGGAAGGTCCCTCTGGCTCCCGAGCCGTCGCTGAAGCCGGAGTCCAGGCCCTCGAGGAAGAGCCGGAGGGAACCAATGGAGAATCTGGGGGGAAGCGTCAACAGGCCTCGGTGGTTGGAGTCCTGGTGTACATGACAAGGCAGAGGAAACTGAGGAAGGAGCAGGTCACATGCTTGCGCTGCTGGCGTTTCTACATTTACTCTCAGAAGGGTCCCTGAGCCCACAGGCATGCTTGCTTCCTGTTCTGCATGTGCTGGTGCAAGGAACCGGCCTTCTGGTTTTGTTTTTGTTTATTTATATATTTTTTAATGTTTATTTTTTTTTTTAGAGAGAGAGACCTAGAATGAGCAGGGAAGAGGCAGAGAGAGAGGGAGACAGAGAATCAAAAGCTGACTCTAAGCTCCAAGCTGTTAGCCCAGAGCCCGACACAGGGCTTGAACTCATGAACCATGAGATCATGACCTGAGCTGAAGTCAGATGCTTAACCAATGGAGCCCCCCCCCAGGTGCCCCTGGCCTTCTGGTTTCTAAACTTACAGCAGACATATTTTTATTCATTTGGCTCAATATTTTCTAATGGTGGGTAAAGAAACTCACATGCCCTCCGCTAGTCAGAGGACTCACTCTCTAGAGTTCCATAGAACTAAGTCGGCGTCATGTAAATTCCAGTTTAACTGTCTAAAATGAAGACATTGTTACTTTATGGCTATACGTCCTGGCTCATCTCTTGAAATTAAAATTTTCTGAGGGTAGCAGTTCCTGGATCCTGTTTGGCAGATGGGGTCCCAGGTCTGGACGCCTCATTTCTAGAGTGCTGAATAACCAGAAGTCTGACCCAAAGTGGCCTGGGTCCCAGGTCGGCGATGTCCCTGGCTGACCCGTCTCGTCCCGTGAGCAGCGGTGAGGTGGCCTGTCCGTAGGCCCTCGAGCAAGAATGAGGGAAGGAGAGGGAGGGAAGAGAGAGGGACACGGTGCCTCAGCCACCCTGTCATGTCTGCAAACAAGGCGGCAGCTGGAGGCTGTGGAAAAACGTGAATTCTGTGAGACCGGAGACAAAGGCCGGGAGCTCAGGTCCCGCTCACGTGTGGCCCGCCGTCCTCCACGGAAGCCGCCGGGGCCTCGGCGTGAACAGCCGCCGGGGCCCTCATCACCGAGCGGAGACAACCGCTGGCCACATCCGCGGCGCCACGTTGATGATTGAAGTTATAGCCCTAAAAGCCAGCCCGTTCCGTCTTCCAGCTTCCAGCCCTGCAGGGGCCGGGGGAGGCAAGCCCAAAGCACACCAGGTATTTAGAAGCAGGTGGGGTCCCTCATCCTTTCTCCGAGGACATTCCTGGACGCTGGGTGCCGCTGCCAGTCAAAACGCATGTCTCTTCAGGACACTCTGTCACTGACATCGTCATTTACCCGTTATCACGTCCTAAAGCCTAACAGCGACCCCCCCGAGGTAATTTGCGACAAGAACCTTGTCCTGGGGCTGGTGAGCAGCAGGGTTGCGGCCAGGACGCAGGCCTGGGGGGGTCTCACCCTGCGTTGAAGAGAAAGGCCACGCTGCGCTCCCATCAGCGCCCCTCTGCCTCCCAGAAAGAGGACGCTGCCCGCACGTCCGCCTTCGTCCAACATGTAGACTTTGAAAGAGCTCCGGAAAACGATGCCGTCGTCTGAGCTCATAAAGAGACAAAACCTGAGGCCGCGTGACACAGCCACGGGGAAAGTTCCTCCTGCCTCCCCCACGGCTCGGACTTAACACATTTTAAAGAAGGCTTTCTCCGCTGCGGCGTTTGCACCTGGGGAATTACAGCGTTAACTTTCTTTGTAAGAAGAAGATCAGGAATTGTTGCCAAAATAAATTCCTCTCTGTTCTTCTTTTCCTCCGTTGTCTCCAAAGAGAAATTAGCAGGCCACTTTCTCCACCTCTACATTATCCTCCAAAACTACTATTGTGTTTGCTCCAGAACTAAGGAAAGCGCGTTCACGCCCTGCTTTCTTGTGGTTGTCTGCGGGAGGCCCGGCTCCGCGCCGCCGTCTCCCGGGCGTTTCTTAGGTGTTTTTGGAGGCCCTGGAATCTGCGCTTTCAGTCTGCTCACCACTGACAGGCCCGTGCCTTCGGGGGCGAGCGGCCGGCCGCGGGCGCACACCGGAGCAAGGCCCGGCCCCCGCCGTCCATGCGCACCCTGGGGCCGGCGCTCCCCCCCTTTCCAAAGGGTCACATGAAAACAAGTCAAATAAACCGTGGTGGGTTTTGTCCAGAAATCACCAATAGGGGCTGGGGGCTGGTTTCTGTCGGCCTTGGCTCTTCTCATCTTGCAGACCCCCCGCCCCCCCCGCCCCCTCGCTGGTCACTCAAGTCCTTCCTGCCTCAGTGTCCTCGTCTGTCAGATGGTGGTCACAGCCACACCGGTGGGAGGCACTGGAGCTTGAATCCTTCCCGGGGCCTCACCGAGCTCTAAGATATTCTGATTTTTCCTTACAATTCTGTCAGCGAAAGGATGTGATAGAAACACCCCCTCCCACTTAACATCGGTGTAACAGAGAGAGAAGTGGATTAGGGGTCCGGAGCGTGGTCTTCGCACCTTTCTGACCGCTGTGCCCACGACCACGTGGCTTCTCCTCCTCGCTGGGCCTCAGCTTCCTCAGCAGAGTGCGGGCACGAGCCCAGGGAGCCTCCAACCCGGAGACATGGTGACTCGTGCTGAGGAAATAGGCCCCGTGTGTCCTCAGCACAGGGAATGCCCCCGGGGACGGGGACACTCTCTTGGGAAGCAGTGGTGTGGATTTAAGTTTGCTACAGACACGTCGAGAGCGGGTACTGCAGAGCCTAACACGCGCTTTCTTTCAGGGCTCAGTCGTGGGCATAGGAGGTAACAGCCTGCATTTTTATGGAAATTTTATGACCTTAAGAGAATTCTTGTTGTGGGGATGCCCCCACCAGTTCAGGCCGCAAGTCCCCTGGGCTTCAAACCCCCTTCCCTATGGTCTTCGTCCCTATTGGCAGCATTTTTGGGAGATAAGATGGTGGGTAGGATGCTTTACAATTTCTCATCAGGCAGAAAAAATGGACTTTTCCCTTGAGAAGTTTTGACACAGGGGAAGCCATGCCCATAGGACACCGGGACCTAGGACATCGGGACATAGGACTTTGGGACCTAAGACATAGGATATTGGGATATAGGACATTGGGACATAGGACATTGGGACATAGGAGTTAGGACATGGAACATCAGGACACAGGACATAGGACATCGGGACATAGGACACAGGACATAGGACATAGGACATCGGGAACCTTCCAGGAGCAGCCAGAGGGCAGAACTTCACCTCTTACTCTGCTCTCAGCTCCAAGCGGACAGTTCTCAAACTCCCGGTGGTAGTCCCCTGGGTGGGTGTCCCCCGGGCACCATGGGGCGCACCCTCACGGCTCTCAGGCCAGCGCAGAGCCCCGCCCGGACTGCCCCGCCCCGACACCATCCCAGGCCTTGGTTACTGACGGATCATCATCTCCAGGGAATCTATATGAATAAACCAAGGGCCAAATCCCCGTCCATAGGCTTCCATTGACAAAGTACAAAATAAATGTCTTAGCTGGACATTCGACGTCAGGCAGGACCCCCACCTCCCTCTCGGCTTACTTCCCCAGAGGCCTCTGCTCTGCTGAGCTCGGGGCCCCGCCCCTCCATCTCCAGCCGCAAAAGCCAGATGCGCCCTTTAGACGCGGCCCTACCGTGGCTTTTCTTGCAGCCCGGACCCACGCAGCCTCGTGGCCACAGCCACCCGGCCCAGCCACCTGAGGGCGACCCAGAGGGCGCACAGCACAGGTGACTCACAAGGAAATCAAATTCTCCTTTTTTGCCCCAAATCAGGCCTGCTGGCAGCTCTGGGTGGGGTCGGGATGACAAAAGGGGCCCTTTGCAAGGTGCACCCAGCTCACAGCACCTGCTGAGGACGACCCCCCCGCACACAGAGCTTCTGGGGAACAGAAGTGGGGGGGGGCGCTGTGTTTTAAAAGCACAAGAAGTTTCCAAGGAAAAGCTGCGGCCTCTCAAGAGCAAGACGGAGGGGTCCGTCCGGGGTGAGACGGGGGCCCGGCTGCACTGTTGGGTCTGGCCAAGATCCGCTTGAGGGGAAAGCATATTTAAAGAACCGATTTCTTTTTCACAGGAGCAATTCCTGTGCAGCGGCTCTCAAGAAACCAAAACAGCAGTGAGTTTAGAGACAAGCCAGGCACGAGAAGGGCCTTCAAAGGCCGTTTGCACACAGTGCTGGCGATTTCAAAGGCCCGTCGCAGAGAAAGCCTGCGTGTTCTCTCGGAGAGCTTTCCAAAGCGTGGTTTACAATGACAACAGTGAGCCTCGCTGATTCAGGGGCATGCAGGGGTGCGGAGGGGTAGGGGCGGCGGTCGCGGCATCCGGGCTTTGCTCTGAAGCCACAACCAGGAGATCACGCAGGACCAGCCTGTGACTCTGTCCGCGGCAGCGGGGGCGTGGCCACGACGCCTCCCTGGGACTCCCTCCCTTGAGACAGCCACCTGGGGTGGCATGTGGTTGGTTAGGAGGTCCGCAGTGCTGTGTGAACTCAGGGTCCAGAAACAGCAGAGCCGTGGCCACTACACAGCCGGATGGAACATTGGAGGGAACATGTATCAGGGGCAGAGAGCCCGGGGCCGGGAGGCGGGAGCTGTAGCCCCTGCAAGCCGCCAAGGTCACAGCCAGAGAGGAGGCAGGGAGACGGCCATTCCTGACCTTTCCCTCCTCCCGGGGCCGGCGTCACAGGGCACTGGCCAGAGCCCAGGTGCGTCCTCTGGTACCCCTTTCCGGATCTCTGGGGTCTGCCGCCTCCCAGCCAGCTCTGACCCGGCCTGCCAGTGCCCTGAGGGCCACACGCCAGCTGCCTCCCTGGGTCTGGCACGTGGCCCACTCTCGTGGACGCCACACCCCACACCTGCTGCCACCTCACTCCGCACATCACGGCACACCTTCCCGCCCTAGTGGACGCGGAGGTCATGCTGGCCACAGATTTGGCCTGAGACACGCTGGCTACACGGTAGCCACTGTGCCAGCAATCAACTACTGCTCACCTCCGTCTCCAAGGTGTCAACCTGGACGGCGTTTTAGAGACGTTTAGTGACCTCCTTCTCTGTTTTGGTTTTGAAAGAGTGATTCTCCGACCCTGTATTTACAAAAGCCACGACTGCGAGTCTGAATTGATTCAATTTATCTGGTCATGAGGTTCACGGTGGCTGTCCTCCTCTTTATTCAACAGATTGATTGGAACACACGCTCTCTTGGAGATCTTTAACGTAAGAGCGTCTGATACTATTGATGAATTCATGCTGGCTGCTCCGCTTTCACTTTGAACAGGGCAACTCCTGTACCCGGCCGTCTCCTCTCTGCTTTGCAACAAATGAATGAGCCCTGATTTCCGACTCACCTTCAGCAGCCACCCAGGGCATCACGGCCCATTTCTGTGCATCAATTCTGCCGCTGGCTCCATTGCATTTTTATCTTACATTCATCTTAATCTCTTTACTGATTTTACATTATATATGCCTCATTTCACGGCTTCTAATCCTTTTTGGAATGAGTCAGTATTTTAATTAATTAATTGATTCCATTTTGGTATCATCCAGAAAGTGAAAGTGTGTGAACCTATTAAGCATGCCAAACTATATCAGAGTTCATAAATTTCATTTCTGAGAAGTGGCGAAGTTACCCGTTAGTCACGCAGATTGAAAACGCTAGGCCAAAGACCTTAAAACCCTCCAGTGGGGCGAAGGTGCTTGGCCAGTGGGTCACCACCCGGCTTACATAGGGATGTCCTCTGTCTTGCTGACGGCCCCACAGCTAAGGCACACGGCGCCATTTTCTACCTTGTGGCCATTGCTGTGCTGGCCTAGGAGCAGCCTTCCCGTGTCCCTATGGAGGTCCCTTCAGTAAGTACATGAGTGTCTTCTCCTTGGAAGTCTCCTATTTCACTGTCAGGAGCCGTCATTGATTGAAATATGTTTGTTACCTCGAAACCCTTTGAACAAGCAGTCAAAGACGAAATCCCTGGACGTTGTAATAAATGCTCTTCCTTAAGGGATTCTGAAGCCGGGGCGTTTATGAACGATCTGAGGAATAATGAGAGTTTCCCGGTCATTGTCCACCTTCCACTGATACGTGCAGGGGAAGAATGAGACCAAGAAGTGCAGGTTCAGCTACAAACACAACCCTAGAAAGTCAAACCTGTCACTAGAGAATTTAGTCTCAACACAGAACATAGTTCACATGATGTGAATGGACGTCCTACCCTGCAAAGGGGGAGGGAAAGAACCTCTCACTGTGAGTGTTCACTTGATGATAACAGATTTCACAGACCAGGTGTCTCCACTGTGCGATGGGAGCTCCGGCAAATACCGTGAATTTCCTTCCACTCAGACGCTGCACTCTTGTAAGTCGCTGGGGTACTCCTGTAACCATAGCCAACGCTTACTGAGCATTTCCACGGACTCATAATGGAGAGAAGTCACGGAAGCGTCCAGGGCACGGGCGCTGTCAGCCTTGGCAGGCTGCCATCTTGGATGGTTACTTCCTCACGGGGCCGTCACGGGCATTGAAGGCAGTTCGGCAGCATCCGTGGCCCCCACTCACACAATGCCAGCCACACAGTGGTTAGTGGTGATGATCAAAAATGTCTCCAGACACTCCAAATTCCCCAGGAAGAGTCGCTCCCAGCCAGTCCCCAGAGCCCCTGGTAAGGATGGCGTCCAGGGCTGAGGGACCACGCGGGAGGGAAGCCCAGTCCTGTGTGGTGGGCCAGGCGGGGCAGAAAGGCTGCCCTGGCTGGTGGTGCTGGCGTGGAGCCCCGGAACACGGGGTCCCTGGAGGGTGTCCAGGGCCGTGATGGTAGGTCTTGGGGCAAGAGGGGCCGAGGTCAAAGCCTGACCGCCCTCATTGAGATGAGCGCTAGGAAGGAGGAGCAGGTCTGTATGTGGGCTTTCCTTTCCAGTCCTTGTCATGTTCACGTGTGAGCACACGGGTGCCCACGCACGTGTGCACACACACACACACCACACGCCAACCAGCTTCCGTGGACGAGGTCCCCAACAGACCTAATAAATCCTGGCTCTTGTCATCTGGGAGGACGTTTCATTTCACTGCTCTTTAAAGGGAGAATTCGAATCCCTGTCTCCCAGGTCTGCTGAAAAGATGACCTGAGGCCACGTGTGTGCAGTGTGGCCTCCGATACGGCCTCCCCCTCTGCTCTGAGCGTCCGAGCGTTGTTCTGCCTTCGTGATCGCTCGGCACTTCCATGTCCTTCTACGCCTCCTCGTTACACATCAACAAAGAAGAACATACACGGTTTGGGGCTCCTGCTCGGCTCAGTCAGTGGAGCATGTAACTCTTGGTCTTGGCACTGCTGTGAGTTCGAGCCCCACGTGGGGTGTAGAGATTACTGGAAAAAAAATTAATAAAATCTTAAAAATAAAGTAAAAAAAGAATATACAAGTTTTGAGGAGCCGAATTAGTGATGGAGTTCAAGTGGAAAGTCACAATACGTGGTCCATGGGGCTCCCACCCCCCCGGGGCGGCCTGCAGTGGCACCTGTTCACTGCACGAGGTGGGCAGTGACCCCGTGGTCAAGCTGTCATAATCCCATGGGGACAGGAGGAGGGACCAGGCGGCGGAGTGTGGGTCTGGAATCTGTTCCCCCAATTGTTACCGTGATGGGCGCGGCTTCCCCTCCTGCCTGCCTTTGTGGGCGTCCACTAGGAAGATGCGTAAGGAAATTGAGGTCCACAAAATCACCCCAAAATCAGAGTGACAGGGGTTGGGCCACGATCAAGAGCGTGCTCTGCCCTCATAGAGCCCAGTGGGGTCTGGCATTCAGAGCCTCCTGCACCAACAGATCCTGCTTTCCAAACCTTATTCAGCCCAACACCTGCTTTGGCATCTCGGGCGTTACTCAAGACCTCCTGTGCTTTCCGGCGAGAGACACTGCAGGGCGCAGCGCAGGGCCTGGCCGGGAGGGAGTCGCCGCTCTTCTTGCGCTCGGGGTGGAGCGGACCCTGTGTCAGTCGCAGAGAGTGACCGTCTGAATACTACATGACAAGTGAAAGTATAAAATGTCTCTTTGGTCTCAAACAAGGGTCAGTGCCACAGGTACAGCTCAGTGTCCCAACTGGGGTCCAACCGGAGCAGACGCCGTGTCTCTGCTCCACCCTCGGCTCCACGAGGTGCAGCTTGTATGGTGAGACGCTGCAAAGTGCCCCACATCTGGCTTCTGCAAAGCACATGTGAGAAGAGGCCAGCACAGAGTGGCAGCCCTCTACACGTGTCCCTTCCAAAGTTCAGGACACAGGCAGGTTGATCACTCGAGACAAACTATCATTCGACCCAGTAGACAAGGTCTCTCTTTGAACGTGTCCGAGGGGATCGACGCAGTCAAACCGTGCCCGGGGAGCCTGGGGGCTCATTCAGTTGAGCGTCCTCCTTCTGATTTCGGCTCAGGTCATGGTCTCACTGTTTGTGAGATCGAGCCCCATGTCCGAGCCCTAAGAGTGGAATCTGCTTGGGATTCTCTCCCTTTTCCTCTCACTCTGCTCCGCCCCCACGCAGGATCTCTCTCAAAATAAATAAGAACTTTAAAAAATAGTATGCTCCACCCGTCATCAGTGTCCCCAAGGCTAAAACACAAAGCATTTGCTGAACACAACCTCCTTCCCATGAGGATTGTCCCTAAATCGCTATCATTGGCCAGGGTCCCCGCTGGACTCTCTGGAGTAGATTTTTCTGGAGAAGGAGAGGCAGCATGATGGAGGAGGCAGGCTCAGGTGTGGGAGCAGAGGCCTGACTCTTGGGCGTTCTGGCCAGGCTTTGGACAGGTGGCTGTAAGTAGGACCACCTAGTCCTTCTAAGAAAATGGGCTTCAGCTCTGAAGAGAAACGGGCTGGGTCTTTGCCATCAGTCACTCTTGTGTTACAGGCACTAATGTCTCCACAGCAACTCTGCGGCTAGGGGAGAAGGGCCTGGGATTCACTAGGTCAGAAGCCCTGCCCACAGGAATGGGGTGGTGCAAGGGGGCTCCCCAGGAAAGGGGTGTCACTGATATCTGTGCTGGGCGGTCCTGCCTAGGTGATCCTTGTTGAAGCCACAGTTGCTCGTACCCCATATATATGGAGAGAGACATAGGCATCTAGATGATAGATGGATGACAGATGGATGGATGATAGATAGACAGACAGACAGACAGATGGTAGAGAGATGGAAGATGGATGATGGATGGATGATGAATGGATGGGTGGATGGATAACAGATAGATAGATACATGCATACATACATAGATGGTAGGTAAATGGAAGATAGATTACGGATGGATAGATAGATAGATAGATAGATAGATAGATAGATAGATAGATAGATAGATAGATAGATAGATAATAGATGGAAGATAATCGGATGGCTGGATGGATAGATACATAGATCCTGGATGGATGGATGGATGGATGAACAGGTACAGATAGATACATAGAGGAATTCACAGATGGAGCTTATATGAAAGGGACTTTCAGAAGCTGAGATGGGGCGCGGACGGATATTTCAGACCCTAATGGAGAATTCCCTGCTTCCTTTCATCTAACGTCTGTCTCCAGTAAACACAGGATTTATTTCAGATCCTGGCAATAACTGTCAGAAATCAAGCGTCCAGTTGCCAGCCTCTAGTCCTCTAGGGAGAGGGGAGCCAGCTAGAATCCAGTCGACGAGGGCTGTCAAGAGGATCTTGTGCAGCAGAGCAGTGCGGGGGGCAGGTCACGCTGGCCTTACTCACGGAGGTCTTCCATTCGTCAGTGGGAAGCACAGTCCAGGGAGAATGGGCTGGGCAGGTGTTGGAGGGGCGGTGGGCTTCCTCGACAGTCGGAGCTGCCCCTCAGTGAGCATACTGCCTCCTGAAGTGCTGAAATTACGTACAGAGAGCGTCCTGGGGAGACTGAGGCATGGCCGGGAGGAGCGGACCGCCTCTAAGGGCTCTTCTCAGACCGGGTCGTGGTATCTCAGTGCTGCTGTGGCTCCTTCGGTTAACAAGGGCTTGCTCACTACACACCACATGACACACAAACGGGAGGGACCTAAACCACCCGTGGAGACACATCTGAACAGAAACAGGGAAGACACAAAACAACCACCTCAGAAACGAACTGGATAATCATAGAGAATCACAGATGCTGAGAAAAGAGCATTGAAGGGTCCTGTTAGTCAAAAAAAAAAAACAAACCCATAAACAAAGCAATTGCATATTTTTGTTGGAGCCTGGAATGCACGAGAACAAAGGTGGTCTGGCCAAGGCTGTCAGCACTGGCCACGTGGGGCCTCTGCCTGTCAGAGGCAGCTGCAGAAGAATCCTGAAGGTCTAAGAAACAGCTCCCTAGAATGAGGCCAAAGTGCATCCCAGGCTCACCCGAGCAGGTGGAACTTTCTGTCAGCAGAAGAGCCAGTTCAAGAAGTAGGTTTATTGTCATAAAACATAAAGAATGGATGCAGGCAGGTGATCCCCTAGCTGGTCCCCCATCTTCCCAGGAGGACGCTAAAGACAAAGAATTTAGAGTAAAAAAAAAAACAATTTCAAGAGTCTTTTGCTGCAAGAGAGTTGGGGCTACAGAAGAGGGTCGGTGAGAGCTGGAAACGGGCCCCTCAGACCCTGGGGGCGCCCACCCTCACCTGCCGCCCAGTGGCAAGAAGAGGGCGTGAACTCAAACTAAGAATAATTTCTCTAAGTCACAAGTATTTTTATTTTGGTTCAATCCAGTGATTTAAATATATATATATAAATAAATAAAAACAAAATACTATTTTTAATTATTTCCTAAATTTTCAAGCTTGAATTTCAGAAATTGTATTGAAACATTCATGTCTTAGACCATCTTTAAAAATGCACCAGAAGTTCTGGGTCTGGATTCCCAGGTACACGTAGTTAAGTGTCTCCTTGGTGGCGGCGCGCTCTCTGTAGACCAGCCGACTCAAAAACTCCTTGGTCAGCGTCCAGCGGTGCTGGGGCATCTCACTTCCCTTCTGCGAACTTCTCCAAACACCAAACGCTCCGACTTCATCCTTTATCAGTGAGATCTGTCCCGTGGACTCGACTGCATGAGAACAAGAATACTCATACTCACAGATTAAAACCACCGTACACGGTAGAATCCAACGTAACGTCACTGGCTTAAACCCTCAATGCCAGCGTATCACGGATTTCCCTGAAATGCCGTTGGGTTTCGAGCCCTCCCTCACAAATGTCAGAAGGATGGGATTTCCGCTTCAGTGACAGGACACAGGACGGATCCGTGGAGAGGCTCAGGGGGGTCGGCTCTGCCCTGTTACAGGGCCCACGTCACGCTCACTGCAGACTCAGATGGCACGGATACGGCTCAAAGGAGCTTTGAATTAACAACCACAGACATCTATGAAGGAAGAAATGTGGCACACGACCGTTTCTTGTGTTCTCTTTACCAGCACGTCCACACTTCAAAAAGGGTTCTTATAGCAATACACGGATCTATCTTTTTCTCCTTTTTAAATTTTTTAATGTTTGTTTTTGAGAGAGAGAGGGAGAGAGAGAGCACAAACAGGGGAGGGGCAGAGAGAGAGGGAGACACAGAATCTGAAGCAGCTCCAGGCTCTGAGCGGTCAGCACAGAGCCTGACACGGGGCTTGAACTCACAAACTGCAAGATCATGACCTGAGCGACTAGTCAGACGCTTATCTGACTGAGCCACCCAGGTGCCCTTCTTTTTCTTTTTTAATTAGAAATCCAAAGGGGCGCCTGGGTGGCTCAGTCAGTTGAGTGACTTCAGCTCAGGTCATGATCTCACAGTCTGTGGGTTTGAGCCCCACCTCAGGCTCTGTACTGACAGCTTGGAGCCTGGAGCTGCTTCAGATTCTGTCTCCTCTCTCTGCCCCTCCGCTGCTCGCTTTCTGTCTCTGTCTCTCAAAATAAAATAAAAACATTAAAAAAAAAAAAGAAGAAGAAATCCAAGTACATGTTTAAATATGGCTTAAGTGTCCATAATGACACAGTGAGTTTGGGACTCTGCTCACTGAGAGCTGTGAGCCCCTGCAACAGAAGGACTTCGAGAAATGACACATGTCACCTCGGGTCACAGAGCAAGTAGGACCTCATGGCTTCAGGTCCACTGTGCTCTGTCCCAGGCCATAAGCTGACAGGGTTCTAGAACATGCCAGCGCCCCTTTACAGCCAGGATCACCGGCCGGAGCCTCCACACAGGGGTCCCGGGGTGAGACCACAGGAGCGTCACCGGAGCCGCGTCCCGCCTGAGCCCGTCAGCTGGTCGTGTGGAGAGAGGGCGGCGGCAGCTGTCAGGTTTCCTGGCTCGCCATCCAGCCCAGGACGGAACACGGGGCCTTGCTCTCTGCATCTCCACAGGGTAAGACAGCCTTGATTTTCCGAGCGCCGACAGCACACTGCCCCTCGGGGCCAGGTCAGACACGGGCCCTGAGACACTCTAGCTCTTCTCGGTTTGGAGAAAAATAGCATGCGTATTTATCCGTGACTATTCGTGTGACTTCTGACGGCAGCACGGGCCCCTGCGTGAGCAGCCGGACGGGAACCTGGCCAGCCCTCTGCCCCTTGGCCATCTGCCCCAGGCGTGTGGGGCTCCCCGTCACCGTCTCCGATTGACGGGGGCCTCTCGTTTCTGAGGGCCACACATCTTCACCACGAGAAGACCGGGGCCAACCTGACAAGGTCGGGAAGGGGGCGTGAGTGGCCTAGAGTGAGGCCACCGGGCTCCAGCCTCATCTTCACAGAGGAGCTGCCTGCCACCCTCGGGCCTCCATCTTCTTGTCCACTAAACAGCGGTTACCATGGCACGTGTGTTCACGGCCCCGCCGGAGGGACCCACTCGCCAGGGCACCGAAGGGCCTAGACGAGCTGAGGGTGCTGGAGGACAGGGGTGGTGCTCAGCTGCACTGGGCCCACGGAGGCCACCCCGGCCCGGCGTCCGCCCTCAGCAGCTGCCCCTGTGGGCTCCTGCCCCGTGAGCGCCCCGCGCACTCGTCCACCAGCCCTGGAGACCACAGAGTCACGCGGCACTGGCCCTGGTCTGGGGAGGCGGAGGCTGACCCCCGTGCAGCCCGGGACCAGGACAGTCCACATCCGAGCGGGGACCAGAGCCTCCTCACCGGGCCCTGTCTACACGGCTCTTCCCTCCCAGTGAGCATTAGGATCCAAACTCCAACCTCCAGGCCCTCCTGGTCTCCTCCTGGGAGCTGTTTAACGGAAGGAAGTACGTCCCGTGTGCAGATTCCACAGACATGTGCATCATCACCTTCCCCGTGGGCGTGTCGGGATTGGTGAAGACAGGAGACCGGAAGGGACTCCCTGCTTCCCCTGGGGGCCACTCTGACCTGCCCTAGGCCACACACGACTGTTGAAACTCATATGGGGGCACCTGGGGGCTCAGTCCGATGAGCGTCCAGCTGCGGCTCGGGTCAGATCTCACGTTCGTGGGTTTGAGCCCCTCGTCGGGCTCTGTGCTGACAGCTCAGAGCCTGGAGCTGCTTCGGATCTGTGTCTCCTTCTGTCTCTGCCCCTTCCCTGCTCATGCTCTGTCTCTCTCAAAAATAAATAAAATGTTAAAAAGATTATTTTTTTTAAACTCACATGTAAGTTAATTTACACAGAGTAAACTTTAAACTTAGTTTCTGCATCACACCAGCCACATTTCCAGAAGTCAAGGTCATGCCAGTGGCCACTATTCTCCGCCGTCACAGAGGATTCTGTGGGACCGACGGTAACACTGACTCGGAGAACCTCTCAGCTGGAGCCCCAGATGTGGACGCAAGAGTGTGACAAGTGTCATCAGGCCGGGCCCCCGGTCGCCCTGCAGTCCGTCCCACCAGACGTCACTAACCACGTCCTTCTCGCGACAAGACAGCCCCCCTCTCGGGCCTCATCGTCAGCAAGGGGCGCATCTAGGGGCCTTGACCGTCTGCCGAGAGCACGAAGTAAACGCCAGGCGTTTGAGGAGACTTGTCAGAGACGACTGGCCTGGAGTCGATGGTCCGTCCGGGTTGTTTTGTCTGCGGCGGAGGGGGGTGACGCCTCCGGGACCCGAGAGGTGAGCCGCTAACAGAGCGCCGCGACAGCTCCGTCTCCAGCCTCGCTCCGCTTGGACCGCGGTTTCGGTTCATTACCCATGAAACGTTTCCTTAACAGAGAGCGAGCGGCATGCAAGGACGGGCGAGGCATGCTGACGGCAGACACAGCTCCGGGCGGAGCCCAGCTCGAGCGCGGTCAGAAAGCAAACGACAAGGTCGGGAGATGGCCGCGTCTTGGGGGCGTGAAGACCAGGGCAACCCAAGTCCCGAAATCATGTTTCATTTTAAGTACTTGTCATTGCGGTCCTTCCCGTCGCTGCTGGGCCCCAGCCGGACACCAGCCACCTGATTTACGGTCGGAAGACACAGAGAAATACTGGATTCAGCCCCTCCCATCCACACAGGTCAGGGATCGCAGTGCCCACGAGTAAACCGAGGCCCGGAACATTCCAGCGGCGAGTTCAAAGTCGCCTCGTGTGTCCTGTGGAGCCGAGGAGCCCGGCTCACTCTCTCCCTCGCCTCCAACAGGAACGTTCGGAGGCCTTCCCTTTCTACCGGAGAAGGGATGCCCATCAGTTCACGCCGGCTGCTGTGCACACTCATCCCACAGCCTCTTTCCACAGTTGACACCGAAATGACACCGCAGGGGGTGCCGTTAGGGACCGGAGTTTGGCGACACGTTTCTGAAGACAGGAAGCCTGAGCAAGCAGACTGCTGGGGAGAAAACCAGACACCAGAGAAAAACCCACTGTGCCCAGAGGAGAGCTCTGGGCGATCCAGACACAAAGAGTCAACAAGTGTGAAGAAAAGGGGCGATGCATGGTGACGGAGATCAGAGTCTGGTCACTGTTCCTAGTCCGAAGCAGCTTCGTTCTCTCCAGTTAAAGTCAAGGACCGGCTCCTGAGGAAGAGAGGGGGTCCGCGTACGGAGGGCGATCCAGGGAACGCAGAGCAGAGCCAGTGACCCCGAGTCCCAGCTGCAAGGAAGGAGGGGGTGCCGCGCCCGCGGGTAACACACAGCCTGCGTGCTCACCGGAGGCAAGGGCCACCTCTGTGGCAGAAGCCCGGGCGGCCCCATGTTGGAGAACGTGAGCCCGGGACTCGGAGCAGGAGCCCCACAACCCAGGTCACCGGGCACTGTGACAGAGCCAGAAGCACCAGAGAGGAGCGAGTCATCAGAAACTCGCCACAGGAAATGGTGACAATTCAGGGAATAAGGGGGGAACTTTGGGAAAGTCTAACTGGCGCTCCTGGGGAGGGTGGAGAGAACTGAGTCCCCGGCCTGACAGGCTCCTTCCAAAAAGAAACAGGAGCTAAAAAGCGTTCTTTGATGGCAAGATGCTTCCTGAATAAGAGTCTGTGGACGGGCTGAACGTAAGTGACTGGAGGGGACTCATTTACGCCACAGACCATGAAGCCGAAACTCGTCTCTGAACACGTGCGGGGTGGGGGGAGGCGTAAGATGGAAAATAGGAAAGGAAACGTAAGAGAACAGACCAGGGAGCTTGGTATCCACCCCGGGGGCAGTTTTGGAAAGGGGAAGCCAGGAAAAACAGGGCAGGGGAAGCGGGACATGGAGAGGTCTGGGGCCACGGAGGGCTGGACACATGAACTCTGCAAAGTTGGGCGCCAGGTAGAACCGCAGGTAGAAGACGCCAGCCAGGCGCTCCCCGAGGGGCACAGTCAGAATGAGACCACCGACCACCGCGGGCTCCACACGGGCATCCCGGGACCGACAGGCGGCACGGTCAGCCTGAGCCCCCAACATCTCTGAACCTGCGCTCTCTGTGGGCAAACCGTTAATCAAATGTGAGGGGGAAATACAGACAGCCCCCAATCTGGACAGGTGCTATTATGACAATACTGGGGGATGGGGGGGATTCTCTATTTTCCAAAATGAGAGCAGAGTCTAAGAGGTACAGAGGGACATGGGAGGGTAACACCAGGTCATAGAGTGCTTGACGGGGAGTTTCAAAGATTCCCTCGGTCTCAAAGGTTAGACAGGTGTCCCGAATGAGTCACGTTTACAGGATCTTAATCCTGGGAATGCTACCTGTCGGCATCAGGCAGAGAGAGGTCCCGTAGTCAGATCTGCACCGTCATCACAAGTGATGTCGTGTAATGAGTCTTGATGAAGTAAGGATTCTCACTTGATGATCTAAACAAGATGAGAGGGAGGGAGGCCACGAGGAGGAGTGAAGTGGCTCCTGGGCTCAAGCCGTGGGTGTGGGAGTGTTCACGCGTGCTCTTTGGGGCACACAGAAGTTCTGGACGGAGGCTCTCCCGGGAAGCGGGTGAGGAAAGGTGCAGGGAAAACAGCTCACACCTCCCCCTCCGGTGGGTTTTACAGCGAGCAGGGCTTACGCCTGAAAGAACTTGTTTTTAAACGTACGTTCCGGGGAGGAGGGCCGATGTGATTCCAAACCACCCGTCTGCCCCTCCGGAGTTTGGGGGGCGAGGAAGCCGGCACACGCGCCTCCCAGATTAGGCTAAAAACTGGAATCTCCGAAGCCCAGCGGACGCATTTCCAGCCGAACTGGAGAGAAAGGCCACGTCTGGGGTCGGGGGGGCTGTCCCTTCAGGACTGGAAGGTGGCAGGGGCGGGGACTCGGGGGGGGGGGCTCGGGCAGGGCTGGCCACAGGCACCCCCTCGCCAGCCGGCGCCCACATCTTCACATTCCTCTTCCGTGTCTTCTGCTCAGAAAGAACTCGCGTTGGCTAATCTTCTCCATAAACATGTATTACACTCTTGGGATTTTACCAAACTGTGTACACAAAGTAATTACAGAAAGAATAGAGCATTATTTGCATATCTAGTATTTAAAGGGTTACTTACGTAATTATTGAATGTAACTTAGAATAAGCCGTTTGATCCGTTTCATCCTGAGCCAAACATCGGGCTTTGAAAGGAATCCCTTTAAACTTCAATAATATAAAGGCACATGGTAACGTTCAGTTACCACTCCAGCTCAAGTGAGTCAGACATGAAAGTATTTAGGAAGCATTCTATGAGCAAGTTCACTCCAGACGCTTTTTTTATCCAAGGAAGGTAGGGACTTGCTGCCCTGGGTGATGAGGACATTTTCTCAGTGAGAGATCAGTGTTCTCTTTCATGTGACAGTGTCCATGGCCCTGACTTCCGTTGCTTGAAGCGCCCGGCCCCACACACCTCCCGAGCTGCCAGCACCTCAAACAGGTAAAAACACGGCTGCCAGCGCCCGAACTCATGGTGGGGGCAGGGGAGCCGAAAGAGGAAGGAAGCCCAGCCCCTGGGTCCTGGTGGCAGGCGTCACACATGAAAGACAGGAGTGAGCTGACTGTTGTTTTTTCCTGGTGAGAACACAGATCGGGTCCCAGCCTCAGCATGCGGGAGGCTAGGTGATCAGCTTTGGGTCTGGAGACAGCACTTTCCTTGACGAAGCCACCGTGATGGCAGGACCCCGATCGACAGGGGCCGGGACAGGATCAAAGGCTGCTCGTGGCGCTGCCTTCCCAGCTCACCCCGCCAGCCGCCAGCCCGGCTGGTCCGGGACCGTGTCCACGGTCCATCCCCCGCACCGAGGAGCTGGAGGTGCACGCACACGCACGCACACGCACGCCCATGCACACACACGCACACGCACGCACCACCCTGTTGAAGAGTTTTCAACAAGAACTTAAATCCAAGTGCTAAAGAGACGGATGAGGTTGAAAGGGATTGAACCTCACCTTTGATGTAGACACCCCAATGCTTGGAGGGCGGCCATGTCTTTGATCCTACACAAATGGTTCAGCATCAAGTGTCTTGAATCCTGATCGGTTGAAGTCTAACAAATTTTAGTGATTTCCAGTTTAGGTTGGCGTGCAGGTGATTAATAGGAGGTTACAACGACACGGAGCGCGGTCTCGGGAATCCCTCCAGCGAACAGAGACATTTAAATAAACTAAATCAGTCCCGAGGTGCTGGAGACTGAGGCCGCGTCCAGGACACTCATTTGACACCTGCTAATAACAACCTTTAATGTTTTCAAAGTTCTTTCTCTTCCTTTTCAGGCTCGCCAGGGAGGTCTCTGCGCCCTCACTGTGACGCTTCTCTACCCTTGCCTCCCTGTCGGCACCTATGAGGTCCGGCGCTCTAGGAAGAACACAAGGCTGGAAATCAGGTGCGGGCATTCTAGACTCACCACGGACTGTGGCTTTGGGCAAGGGGCTTTAGCCATGGAGCGAAAGGGGCAGCCATCCAGGTTCTGAGGCTCCCTGTGACCCTCGCACTTAAAATTCTCTACCGCCAGGGAAGGCGAGCCCTGGCTCCCATGTGGGCTTGGTCTTGGCCCCCTTAAAGGACAAACAAACCCTGCTCGGCTCCCGTCGGATAGCCCAGGTGAGTCGGGATTTTTGAAAAGCTGTGAGTAGGGCCACGATTGAGAACCGCTGGTTTAGAAAGAAGAAGGAAGTGGGAGGTGTTGTTAGCATTCGAGAGTCAGGAAGCAACGATGAATCAGGAGACGATCGCGTCTCCGTCACCTCGCAGGGACCCAGCGAGCGGATGAGCGGAGGTTGGGGTCCGAGTGGAACCCAGGCTGTGTGCCACCCCCCATGACACCTGCTGCTCCTCAACCTCTCCTCGTGGGTGGCGCCCAGAGGGGGCCTTGACCAGGACGGCCAGAGCTGTTGCTCCGTCCCCCAGACACGAGGGCCGGTTGGCCAGGGATGACCTAGGGAAGGCCGGTGCTTCCCACAGGCTGATGGGTACAGCCCGGGGAGGGGTGTGAGGACCGACTGAGTCTGGTCGTTATTTCACACCGTAAAGAGAGAAGAGCATGCTGGGAACAAAGCAGAAATGGGAGGAGGCAGAGTCTGTGGGAACCCCTGGACCCCATGGGCTGCAGCCGTCCACCGGCAGACCTCGCTGAGCCTCGAAGGCTCCTTCTTCCCCTGCAGCAGCTGAGCGAGCTTCCAACACCCTGTCTCCAGAAGTCCCCACGAACTGCACCCTCATGGGATGGCGGGGGCCTCTGACAGCCTCCCCGGGGGTGCTGCAGCCGGCAGGCGCTTAGGAGCTCGGGAGAAGAGGAGAGAGCGAGCAGCACCCCGAGGTCATGCCTCAGGTTGGGGGGACACCCCAGCATGGGCCGGGTCTCTCTCAGGCAGGCCGCCCTGCGCTCACACATCTCCAAACACGACCCTCCGTTTATGAAGTTCTCCGTCCCTGGGCTGAACAAGCCAAGGACCAGGGCCAGCTGTCCCGTCCTCACTGGGCAGTGCCCGAACGGGGAAGGCACGGGGTCACGCCAGCACCGTGCACACCCGCGTTTGTGCAAATGGAGCCCTCTCCTCCCTCGGGGACAAAGGGGGGCGTGCCCGTGGGGAGAAGGATGACCTGAGGCCAAAATGACAGGCTCTCTGTGCCTTGGCGGCTTCAACGGCCTGACCTGCTGCAGCAGCGAAGGCCCACGCAGCTCCGTGCCTGCACCGCCTGGATCCGCTGGAAGTGTGGATCTCAGGCTCCGCCCCAGACCTGCTGAATCCTGATTTTCATTTTCATAAAATTCCCAGGTGACACCCTGCACATTAAAGTCTGAGAAACGCCACTCCAGAAAATCCATACGGCCACGCACCCTGCCCAGAGGATTATGCATGTGCACAGCAAAACCCTATTAGCGTCAATTCCAAGGGGCAAAGAAATAACCCATCTTGAAGTGGGGAAAATAGCACAGGATGTCAGCCCTGAAACTGGGTCGCCTTTGTGGGGACTTTGAGACTTGAGTTCTGCAAGAGGGATGGGGAAGGCAGACGCAGTGCAGGCTGCTCGTGCGGCGGACGGGAAGGCGTCCCTTCCGTGGACGGGAGCCACCGCTCCAGGGGGAAGTGGACACCCACAGAGCTGTCCCCGGCCTGCTGGGACCCGCGAGCCAGCCCAAGGCCCGGCCTGGCGCCCGCAGCAGCACGGAGCGTGGCTGTGTTTGAGCCCCTGAGACACGGTCCCCGGCCAGACTCTGTGGAAGGGCTGTGGCCACCTCTTAGCCTAGAAAGATGCCGTTTCCCGAGGGCGTTCTGAAGGCAGAGCCTTGCGCCAGACAGGGCTTTTCCTGCTGCGCCCGAGTCAGCACATCCTCCAGGCCCACGGTGCCCGCCGGGCAGGGGAGCTCGACCCCGCCGCCTTGGGAGGGGCAGGAGGCAGGAGCATGCAGGCGGGGTGGTGGGGAGCGTGCCCGGGAACAGCCCAGCAGAGGCCCAGAGGACCAGCCTGGTGGACAAGTGTCTGGGAGCCGCGGGTGTCCTGCTCAGCTGGGGCACAGCACCCGGCGGCCACGGGTGTCAGGGAGACGGAGAGGAAATGGCCCAAGCAGACGGCAGCGTGGAAGAGAAAGGACAGTGACCAGGCCGGCGGTCAGCACGTCCTGTGAGGGAGCCCCACGCGGTGGGGCAGGCGGCGCTGTTGCGCCACCACGAGCCCGGCCCCAGAGCTGAGCCCCTGCCGCCGGGAGCCTAGGACACAGACGCCCATGGTGCGGTCCTGCAGACATCCCGTGGCCGTCCCAGCCCGACGCCAATGGCACATTTCACCCCTCGCTCCGGGGACCTCTGCCCCCAGCTTCAGGACTGTGGGCGAGACAGGACCAGGGCCCTCGTCTTTCCAGGCTGGGGTGTTTGCATGAGGGGTGCAGGGGGAGGGGAACAGGCCTGAAGCCACGGTCACATAGCCATAGAGAGCCCCCTCTGCATCGTGGAGCAGCGGGGCCTCGCAAGAGCCAAGTGCGGACAGCGACCCCCAGGCCTCCACCCCCGCCCCCCGGAGCACCCCAGACACACACGCACACACAGAGACATGGACACATGCACACACATATACACATGCACACACAGACACACGGATATACACACACACGTGGACAAACACGCATACACACAGACACGCATACACAGACACACATATAACACTCACGGATACACACACAGACACACAGACACACACACATGCACACACAGACACACATAAACACATGCACACACAGACACACATGCACACAGACACACAAACACAGACACATGCATGCACACAGACACACACATACACATGCTGACACACACATACAGACATACACAGATACACACCCACACAGATATGCACACACATATGTATGCAGAGATAAACATGTGCACACATGCACAGACACATGCAGGTGCGCACACACACCGAGACACACACCGAGACACACACCCACACTTACACACATGTGCATGCACACTCAGCTACCCATGCATATATATACACATATGTATACAAACACACAGATATACATGTGCTAAGGGCTTCACTGACACGCCGTAAATGCAGCCGTGGGAACAGGGTGGGAAACACGGGGCGGGGCGAGGCGGCCAGGAGGTCCCGGACCTTCCAGAATCCCAGGGCCACATGACATCTGTCTGTCTGCGGGGCTCAGCATGTGAGCCTGAGCCGGTCTGGTGCCTGTTTCCAGGAAGGAGGAAATCCGGTTCCACCCGCACTCAGCCAGAATCAGGGGGCTTCTGGGCCCAGACCCCCGGGGGGGCCCAGGCGGCAGGAGGTGGGCCCTCAGAGCAGACGACGCTCTGGGTCTGGGCAAGAGTCTGTCAGGCCCCACCCTCACTACTGACGTCATTCTGCACACCTCTCGGAGCCCCGGGGCACCGGGCGGGCCCAGAGACCACTGCCTCTCAGGCCGAGGAGACCGTGAAGTCCCAACAGCGCGAACCCAGTGAGCGCTCTGCTGAAGGTTGGAGCCACGATCGGGTCACGTCACCGATGGAAAGGATGACCAAGGAGGGTCTGTGGCCTGGGCCCAGGAAGAGAAGGTCCCAGCAGGGAAATTCCAGAGCCTTCCTCAATGAGAGGAGTTGCGGGGCTGGGGGGAGAAGCTCCCGTATCATACCCCTGTCTTCACGTCTCTGATTTCAGAGCTGGAACCAAACTCCACGAGCTCCCGGAGGCTCCCCCACCAACACCACAAACCGCAGCGCTCCGCTCTGCCCCGCTGATCCCTGCCTCCCGAGAGCTCCGGGCACCCCCATCCTGTGGCGTGAGGTGCATTGGGTCCGTCGGGCACGCATCTTACAGCCCGCACTGCTGAAATCAAACCTGTTTCCTTCCCCACCCCCACCTGCTCTGTTCTCCTGGGAACTGGGGCACCCGCTCCTGGTGCCGCCCCGGGCACAGGAGAAACAGGAGGGGAGGCGGCCGCAAACCATCCCCTCGGGGGGCCTCCCAGGAGCACCACTGACCTCATGAAGAAGGAGCACACAGCCCACATCTGGAACACGAGAGTTTCTGAGGCAGCTGTGCTGCGAATTCATCCTAAAGTGATGCTGGGCACTGACGCCCCAGTCGGGACAGGAGCCTTGGTGGCGGGGACCTTGAGGGCTGGTGACACCACATTTCTTTAAGAAGAGAGAAGTTGGTTGGGGTGGAGAGAAGGGGAGCGTCGCTGGTGTTCTGGGTGAAGACCCTGCAGGACATCTTGAGAAAACGCCCAGCACATTCCGTCGCGGACTATGTTCCAGGTGAGGCTCACACGCCCCTAGGCTGGCGAGCAGGATTTTCGGTGGGAAATCAGGAAAACCCAAAGAATCAAGCATCGAAAACTGAACAAAACACAAGTAAGCTCGTAAATGATCACGTCAGGGGTTCATGCAGTATTTTAGTTTCATTTGCCGTAGAAAATGTAGACCTCGCCCTGATTTTGCTGATACGAATATCGTTTGGTTGAGCTCACTTCGGTTGTTTCTTGAGCACTCCTAATTTTTTCACATGCTTTACAACGATTCCGCGTAGAGAACGTGCTCTCTGACTTTCTGACACTTAGCTCCTTTAATCAGCTCACGAATGGATGGTCAAACCCAAGTGTGAACCTTAAAAGAAACAGGGCTTAAGGTCAAAGTGTTTGGACAAAAGCCCTCGAGGAACGGATGTCAGGTGTGATGGTGTTCACAGGACTTCTGAGCTGGGAATTTAACAGTTCTCTTCTGGCTGGAGCTGGAACCCAGCCGCACCTGCTACGCCTCCTGGTCCCGCGGGTGACCGACACCCAACTCAAAGGCAATTTACCATTTCTCATAATTGAAAAATCTCCTGAGAGTGGTGACTTGACTAGACTCTAGTGGGCTTCCGCAGGCTACGCACCAAGACCCTCCTCCCCTGGCCGGGGGCTCCCTCCCCTCCCCACGCGCCCCCCACGCGGGGGAGGGGACAGCGTCTCTCCCTTCGGGCCTTTCCCGCAGAAGTCCAGGCCGTTTCTTCTGGAACACCCGGTGCCCGGCTCCTTGCTCCTCCCGTCTCTTCCCTAGCATCCTCACTGCTCCGGGTGGTCCTCTGCTCTCCCCTGGGGGTGGGTGCAGCTGGTCCGCCCTCCCCCACCCTTCAGCTCAGGGTTTTGCCGCAGGAAGGAGGAGGCATTGACAGTGAAGATCTATCCACGGAGGTCGTCTGGCTTCAGAAGGCTTTAGGGGCTCTTGTGAGGCCAGCAGGATCCTGGGAACTTACTTAGTTTTGTTTTGGTCACTTTATTTTCTCCTGCCCCTTCCAACTTGGGAAGAAGCAAACAATGTGTGGGAGTGGTTCCCTGGCTCCCTTGATGGCCTCTGCCCTGTGGCCCGGGGCCCCACAGAAGCAGGAAATAAAACCCCGCCCGGCACACCCAGGGCCGAAATGCCCTGGGGCCCCTGTCCCC
>NC_043701.1:2131945-2139639 GCF_006229205.1 Suricata suricatta
CCAGAGAATGAACGGCACCCTGTGTTCCGGGGCGGCGGGTGGACGGTGAGTGGCGTTTGGACTCGGGAGGCCCAGTCCCAGTCTGCACTCCCTCCCCAGCGCGTGCGGCATTCAGGCCACTTCTCTGTCCCCTCCTGCACCTTCCAGGCCGTGTGGGGCCCGGCTGGGACGCTGGTGGGGAGCGCTCCTGTGCTGGGGGTTCTCTGTGGGGCCCAGGCCAGCTCGACCAGCTGAGCGTCGGGAACGGGGGCTCGGAGCCCCCTTACACTCAGAATCTGAAGAACGTGGACGTGCAGGAGGATGGACGGATGGGTAAGAGCCGCGATAGATCTCTACATCGGAGGATCACTCGGCGATCAGAAAGAATGAAATCTTGCCGTTTGCAATAGTGTGAATGGAACTAGAGAGTATTATGCTAAGTGACATTAGTCAGAGAAAGAGATCTCATGTGACTTCACTCATATGTGGAATTTAAGATACAAACCAGGGGCGCCTGGGGGGCTCAGTCAGTTGAGCCTCTGACTTCGGCTCAGGTCAGATCTCATGCTCGTGGGTTCAAGCCCCGCATCAGGCTCTGTGCTGACAGCTGGCTCAGGGCCTGGAGCCTGCTTCAAATTCTGTGTCTCCTTCTCTCTCTGCCCCTCCCCCTCTATGCTCTGTCTCTCTCTGTATCAAAAATAAATAAAACATTTTAAAAAATTTAAAACACAAACCAGGTGAACATAGAGGAAGGGAAGCAAAAATAATATAAAAACAAGGAGGGGCAAAACACGAAACTCTTACATACAGAGAACAGACTGCAGGTTGATGGGGGCGGGCTAAATAGACAGGGGCATTAAGGAGGGCACCTGTTGGGGTGAGCACTGGATTCTACGCCTGAAATCATTATTGCACTCAGTGCTAACTAACTTGGATGGAAATTTTAAGAAATTAAAAAATTTAAAAAATAAAAATAAATACATTAAAATTGAATAAAATGAAAATCTGTGGAAAAAAAGCTTCAAGTCTTGAAAATTTGTCCTTGGGGTTTTTCTCTTACAAGAAAAATCCTGTTATTCTAAAGTCTGAATAAAAGCATTTTAATATTCAAAAAAAAACCACTTCTCTCCTTGTGTAATTTTTTTCTTATTTCTTAAAAATATTTTTTTAATGTTGATTTATTTTTGAGACAGAGAGACAAAAAGAAAGAGCATGAGCAGGGGAGGGGCAGAGAGAGGGAGACACAGAATCTGAAGCAGGTTCCAGGCTCTGAGCTGTCAACACAGAGCCCAATGCGGGGCTCGAACCCACGGACTGTGAGATCATGACCTTAGTCAACTGAGCCATCTAGGCCCCCTGATTTTTTCTTATTAAAAAAATTGTTCGGAATGTCCTGCTCGCAGCATTTCACCCACAGTGCCCGGAAAGGGCCATCCTTTGCTGAGTGAGCGGTGCAAGTCCGTGCCCTGTGGGGCCTGTGGCAGCACCCACTTGTTTACGGGAAGGGGCGTGTCTCTCCCCACTCTGCAGCCCAGCCCCACAGGACAGAGCATGGGGAGGGCAGGGACAGGCTGGCAGGAGCCCGAGAAGAAAATAGTTTCAAAAGCTGGATGTGGGAGCCGGAGAAGCAGGACCGTCTAGGATTAATGGCTCCAAACCTGAGGGCAGGTCCCTCCTGCCCGGCCGCTCTGCGCATCCGAGTCCCCACGGGGTCAGCGGCTGTCCGTCTGTCTGTCTGCAATTGCTGTCCAGGCAGCAGAGCCGCCTTCCTTGATGCGCCAGCCTTTTCCTTCCTGCCTCTTCCTTCGAGAAGCCTTGCCCACACCCCTGGCCCCCACAGACCCCTCCTCTCTGCCACCAGTTACACCTGCAGAGGGCACACAGGCATGCAGTGGGGACAGACCCCATGGCCACAAGGGAACTTGCCCACCGCAGGTGCCCACGGCAGCTTGGGAAAGTCAGGCAAGAGGGGTCTTTGCTCAATCTCAGGGTCATCGAGAGACTTCTGAGGGGTCCTGAGCCCTCGTCCTGGGGAAAGGAGGAATTGCAGGAAGTGTTACATGCGCACCGTCTCTGCGCTGCTGACCCATTTTACAGATACGGTGCAGAGGTTGGCTGGCGGGCAGTGAACCAGGACCGCCCCCGCCGTCTCTGCTCTCGGCGGCAGTCCCACGCCCTAAGAAGTGCCTGGAATGTCCCACGGAATCAAGGAGGCTGGCGGTCACAGCAGGTGTGGGCTGCTATACATGCAGCCAGTGAACATGTATGTCTCTGATGCTGCCCTAAGCAGTCTGAGAAACGACAGTGCTTCCCCCGTACGAACATGACACGGCCACAGGGAGCGGTGCTCGCTTACCTGGCCGGCAGGGAATTCTAGAAGGATGAAATCCCAGCGTGGGGAAGGGTGGGGAGAAATGGGTGAATGACTGTTAACTCACAGTCTGGAGGTCACCTAACCGTATGTATAAAATACTCAAAATACTCGTAAGCGATGGACCGTTCCCCGATGGAAACTTATCTTGGGTCACAAATAAACGGTCAGAGTTATGGTGACAAAGATGTTGATAGCAGCGTGACTCACACTAGTGGGACACTGGAAACGCCGCTCGCCGGTGGGAAAGGGGCAGGCGAATTGTCACAATGCGGCTCCGCACTGCTGAGGCGGCATGGCCACGACCCAGGGCACTTGAGGACATGCGGAGCCTGATAACATGCGGATCTCATCTACAGATACAATTCCTATCGTGTGCGTAATCCAAAGGAGAGACAAAAAAGTGTTTACAGTACATTTCTTCAGGGGCAGCTGGGGGCTCAGTCCGTGGGTTAAGGGTCTGACTCTTGACTCTTGATTTCGGCTCAGGTCGTAATCTCACGGTTTGTGAATTCCAGCCCCACGCCGAGCCTGCACTCACAGTGCAGATCCCCACTAACCGCTTGGGATTCTCTCTCCCTCTCTCTCGGCCCCTCCCCCATGATCTCGCTCTCCCCTTCTCTCTCTCTCTCTCTCAAAAATACATAAAGTATGTTTCTTCATCATGGATTACAGGTTGATTTTACTTTCTTATTTGATTGGTTTTCGTTCAATTTTTCTCCCATTTCCACAATGAAGCTGTCTTAACTTATCCATCCATCCATCCATGCAATAAACTTCCATTGTGGGGAGATGTTGGCCAAGGAGTACAAAGTCTCTGTCACAGAGAATGACCGAGTTACAGTTAACCATCTGGTACTGTTCCTTGCAATCTGCTGACATTGTTACCCCGCAGCAGACAGAGAAGGTAACTAAGTGAGCTGGTGGGTATGCTAATCGGCCTCTTGTGGCAAAGATTCCGCGGTGGATACTATGTGGAATCCTCTGTGCACCTCCCATATATAAACGGATTTTTTTTAAGTCTTAGCACCGAAGCTTCGTCATCTCGAGGTTACTTGTCTCTGGCCCCCGTCTCCCTGGACTCTGTTCCCACCTCGCGGGTCTACAAGCGTCCTCCTCAGGGAGGACCCCCCCGCCCCCAGAGGAAATCCTCTCTCCCCGCAGAGCTGACCCCCGCCAACTCAGGCTTCCGGCTCTATGAAATTTCTAATTGTCAATTTCTCCTGACAAAGCTGGAAAAAAAATAATAAATTTCCATTGTGTCAAACCACGAGATTTCAAGCTCTTTGCGAGAGGCGGTCAGTGGCCTCCTGATCACCTGCCCGGGCCAGCTGTCACCACTGTTCCAGCGAGCGGACTGGCTCCAGACACCCTCCGAATCAACGGAGACCCCGGCTCACAGGCAGCGCCGTGAACACAAGAGCAGAGCGGCCTGTCCACCCCCAGCTGGCTGGCAGTGTGGTGGAAACTAATAGCGGGTAAAATCTATCAGGCTGGAAATGAGGGCGAGCAGGGATAAACCGGGGGCTGATAACGCGGCGCGTGGGCGTGGGGAGCAGGACGCAGAGCCGCCACGCACCTCTGCCGGGGAGCCAGCCCGCCCACCGCGGGTCCTGTCTCGCTCGCAATGCGATCCTCTTAATTATGGATAGAGGACTCCGAGTTTCCTTGAAATATAAATGAACATGTCGTACCCAATCATTAAATGCAAAAATGGTTCAACCCTTTCTCAAAACCATTAATACGCAGAGGGAGAAAGTGCTGCTCTTTCTTATTAATTCTGACTTCGTTGGCTAAACTGAAGCCGAGTACCTGGACGAGGAGAGAGTCCTGCCAACACCAGACGGGCTGTGGGAGTCACCGGGACCGTCCCCAGCATCCCAGGGGAGGGCCCGTTGGGAATAAAACAAAGTCACTTCTAGGACGTTTGAACTTTTTTTTTTAATGTTTTATTTATTTTTGATAGAGAGACAGAGCAGGAGAGGGGGAGGGACAGAGACAGAAGGAGACACAGAACCGAAAGCAGGTTCCAGGCTCTGAGCTAGCTGTCAGCACAGAGCCTGACTCGGGGCTCAAACCCACGATTGTGAGATCGGACCTGAGCCAAAGTCGGAGGCCTAACCGACTGAGCCACCCAGGCGCCCCTAGGACGTTTGAACTTAATATCAACCTGTGAATAAAAATATCAAAAACTCATATTGAGGGGCACCTGGGGGCTCAGTCGGTTGAGCGTCCAACTTCAACTCAGGTTATGATCTTGCAGTTTGTGGGTTCGAGCCCCACGTCGGGCTCTGTGCTGACCACTCAGAGCCTGGAGCTGCTTCAGATTCTGTGTCTCCCTCTCTCTCTGCCCCTCCTCTGCTCACACTGTCTCTCTCTCTCTCTCTCTCTCTCTCTCAAAAATAAATAAAACATTAAAAAAAATTTTTTAAATACTGAGGCAACAAAGAGCTTTTATCAAGAACCACCCCGTGGGAAGCACCGAGCTGAGCACCGTGTGTGCGTTACCTCACGGAAGCCTCCGGGATGCGGACGGTTGGGTTTCCTAGCTCACATGCTCTGGATGAGGGACCTGGGACCCTGGGGGTGGCGACTCACCCAAAACGCACAGCAGAAGAGCTCCGAACAAAAACCCGTCGGATTCCAAGCTCTCATGTGTACATTTTGAGTTTTTAAAAAAGAATTAATTTAATGTTTATTTATTTTTGAGGGAGAGACAGTGAGCGAGCAGGGAGGGGCAGAGAGAGAGGGAGACACAGAATCTGAAGCTCTAGGCTGTCAGCACAGAGCCTGACCCTGGGCTCCACCCCGTGAACCATGAGAACATGACCTGAGCCGAGGTCGGACATTTAGCCGACTGAGCCCCCCGGCGCCCCACCACACGTGCATTTTGAATCCGCAAGCAGGCACACGCTGGCCTGACCCCGCAAGCTGACCCGAGGCCTGGCGGCCTCTTCGTGATGACGTGGCTCTGCCCACGCCGGACGGCCTCACCCAGGGTCCCCGAGAGGGGGACTGACTCCACAGTCCTCACTCGGTTCTTCCGGAACCGGATCGCAGGCCCTAAAACCCTGGAGGGGACTCTGCCTGGGCCGGACCCGCACTTGCGGGCTGTGTCTCCTCCCCAGGGGACAGAAGACACAGACGGAAGGTGGACCGTGGGGCCCTGGCATCCAGCGCTGCCGATCACAAGGGCCGTGTGCCGTGGTCGCGTCTGCGTCGGGAAGTGTGGGTGCGCAGCTGGCTCGCGGGGAAGTCGTGAGGACGGGGAGGGCTGGTTTGCTGGGCGGCCCCCCCACCTCTGCCTCCTGCGCCAGCCCCCCGGGGGGCACCTTCTCCTGCCTGTTTCTGGCACATTCTCTCCCTTCAGCCCGGAGATACAGACCTTAGAAGGCACGCCGTGAGCCAGGCACACGGGGCTGCCCCCAGCTTTCCATACCGCAAGGCAGTTTCTTGAGCGTCCGCAGAGCAAGGGTCTCGGGTCCAAAGTGTCCGGGTCTGCCCTGAACCCCAGCCGCTCGGGCACACAGGCCACGTGCTTTCCTTCTAGAATGAAACCACTGGTCCCGCAGGGTCAGCACCGGCCTGGGCAGCTGTGAAAGTCTCACTTACTGACCCAGAAACCGCCTGCCCGACAGCAGCGGCCTCACCTAGCAACCGGAGAAGCAGGTGGGGACACGCCACAGCCCCCGGGCCGTGTCCCTGGCTCTGAGCTGGGGACCGTGGGGCATGGCAGGATGGAGGGACTCACCGCAAAGCCAGTCCCTGAGGGCGGCCAGAGACGCCTGCGCGGGAAGGGCACGCGGTCCCCGGGATCCAGGACCAACGCTCCGTGTGTCCCCGGGCCGTGTCCATCGTTAGCTGTGACAGCAGTCGTCTCTGCCTCGGGCACCGCGTCTTCCAACCACTAACGAGCAGGACCGTCTGAACCTGAACCTCAGCTTCGGTTTCCGCCCACGGTTCTCCCTCTCGTCAGCCAGGGCGCCACACCCGAGCGCCAAGCCTGGGCTCCTCTGAGGGAGAAAGAAACGGCGGACTATGCAAGGCAGTTTCATTCCCCAAATCAGAGTCATCACCTTAAGATACATCAAGGTCTTACTCTTTCGACCCCCAGGAAGAAGCATAATTTATGTACTGCAAAAAAAGGAAAAAGGGGCGCCTGGGGGCTCAGGTGGTTAGGTGCCAACTCTCAGTTTTGGCTCAGGTCACGATCTCAGTTTGTGAGTTCAAGCCCCACGGCGGGCTCTGTGCTGACATCACACAGCCTGCTTGGGATTCTCTCCCTCTCTCTCTCTCTCTCTCTGCCCCTCTCCCTCTTGTGCCCCCCCCAAAAAGAAATAAACTTTAAAAATTTTTAGAAGTAAAAAGAGGACAAAAGCACACTCCCACCCCCAGAACAACCCCGTGGTGGAAACACGCCTGTGTGTGCAAGCTGCGGACGGCAGCGAGTCCAGATCTCCGTCCTGTGTGGGGACGGAGCTCCTTGGCTCTTTGCTAAACGCAGGCCGTAAACCAGGACCCTCCGCTCAGGACCCTCCGATCAGCACCCCCACAAGCGTCTCCGCTCCGGCACCTGACTCATCGGCCGGGCCTCACCGTGTTCGGGCGCCGCCGGCCTCCACTCCGGAGCATCCTGCCCCACTGCCCCGGGCCGGGCGCCCAGGACGAATCCAGAATCCCAGCGGCATCGGGCTGGAGGCGGAAGAGGGGTGTGGGCAAGGGCAGCGGGGGCCTGGCCGGCTGGACGGAGGCTGGACGTGTCCCCACCGGCTCACCGAGTGTCCCTCGCCCCTGCCCCGAAGCCGCGTCCAGACGGCGCGGTGAGGGCACGACCCAGCCCCCGCTCGGTGAGCCCCACCCGCTCGCCGGCTCTTGTGCAGACGTGGGGGTGAGGCTGCCAGACGCCTGCCATCGCGCTGCTCATTCCAGACGCTCAGCCCCCGGAACCCTCTTTCTGCTTGACAACATCCCGACATAAGGTGCTTTGGGAAAACGATAACGCGTTCATTTTCCATTCAGTGCTCTCGGTCTGGATAGCTCAGGACCCCGTGGGCACATCGGGTGGACCTAACCTGGGATCCAAACCAGGGAGCCGTGGCTGCTGTGACCAGACAGGCCCGTGTGACACAGCCCCTGGCCCGCCCCCCTGGCCCGCCCCCCTGGCCCGCCCCCTGTGACTGGAGGGCTGCCGCTCCCAGGCCAGCGGAGCCGCAGCTCTGCCTTCCCAGGCACCGCAGCGCCCTGGGGACACTTGCTCCCTTTCTGGGTGCGTCTCACGCCCGGAGGGCCCGCGCTGCCACAGCAGTTCCTCCACGGCGAGAAGGGCGAATAGACCACAGCCTCC